>NC_060198.1:3476857-3639357 GCF_021184085.1 Oncorhynchus gorbuscha
TGCTAGCTGGGAAATCATCAGGTTCAATTTCTGAGCCATCAGAGCTATCACAGACAGCAGAATAGGGTTTGTACTTGGTGCCATTCTTCCTCAACACACATCTTCCCACTGCACTCGGCTCTTCTCCTTCTTCCTCTCTGTCAAATCTGTTCACCACGCTCATGCCGCTCCTTCATCTGCTGTACTGCTTGCAGAACACCCACCGATGGCCTTATTCTTCTGTTCCATCTCTGGCCTCGCCATGCTCCCAAACGTGCCACAGTCGTCAGCCAGGTCTCCTCCTCGTCATCCATTTTAGCAAACAATCCAACTTCACCACCGAGGTTTAGTCGCCGGTTGACAGCCTCCTACTCACTGCTTGAAGGAGAGGTCTCCAAACTTCCAGTGCCGACAGAGATGGCCACCTCGCTTCGCGTTCCTAGGAAACGATGCAGTATTTGTTTTTTTTATGTGTTATTTCTTACATTGTTACCCCAGGAAATCTTAGGTTTTATTACATACAGTCGGGTGGAACTATTGGATATAAGAGAAAAGTCAACTCACCAACATTACGACCCAGGACAACATTACCAACCAACTCACCAACATTACCACCCAGGACAATGGATCAGATCCCAGCCGGCAACCCAAAACAACGGCACCGTAGAATGGGAAGACGGGGCGGTCTTCTGGTCAGGCTCCGTAGACGGGCACATCGCGCACCGCTCCCGAGCATACTACTCGCCAATGTCCAGTCTCTTGACAACAAGGTAGATGAAATCCAAGCAAGAATTGCCTTCCAGAGAGAAATCAGAGACTGTAACATTCTTTGTTTCATGGCAACAGGGCTCACTCGAGACACGCTATCGGAATCGGTACAGCCAGCTGGTTTCTTCACACATCTCGCCGACAGAAACAAGCATTTCTTTGGTAAGAAGAAGGGCGGGGGTGTATGCCTTATGATTAACGAGATGTGGTGTGATCATAACAACATACAGGAACTCAAGTTCTTTTGTTCACCTGACATTGAATTCCCCACAAATCAAATGCCGACCGCATTATCTACCAAGAGAATTCTCTTCAATCATAATCAGAGTCGTGTATATTCCGCCCCAAGCAGACACATCGAAGGCCCTGAAAGAACTTCATTCGACTATGCAAACTGGAAACCATATATCCTGAGGTCGCGTTTATTGTAGCTGGGGATTTTAACAGGGCTAATCTGAAAACAAGGCTTCCTAAATTCTATCAGCATATCGATTGCACAACCCGGGCTGGCAAAACCCTGGATCATTGTTGTTCTAACTTCCACAACACATATAAGGTCCTCCCCCGCCCTCCTTTCGGAAAAGCTGACCACGACTCCATTTTGTTGCCCCCTGCCTATAGACCGAAACTAAAACAGGAAGCACCCGAGCTCAGGTCAGTTCAACGCTGGTCCGACCAACCACGCTTCCAAGATTGCTTCGATCACGTGGACTGGGATATGTTCCGCATAATGTCAAACAACAACATTGATGAATACGCTGATTCGGTGAGCAAGTTTATTAGCAAGTGCATCGGTGATGTTGTACCCACAGCATCTATTAAAACATAGAAACCGTGGATTGATGGCAGCATTCGAGCAAATCTGAAAGTGTGAACCACTGCTTTTAATCAGGGCAAGGTGACCGGAAACATGACCAAATACAAACAGTGTAGCTATTCCCTCCGCAAGGCAATCAAACAAGCTAAGCGTCAGTATAGAGACAAAGTACAGTTGCAATTCAGCAGCTCAGACACGAGAGGTATGTGGCAGGGTCTACAGTCAATCACGGACTACAAAAAGAAAAACCAGCCCAGTCGGGGACCACGATGTCTTGCTCCCAGACAGACTAAACAACTCCATTGCCCGCTTTGAGGACAATACAGTGCCACAGACACAGCCCGCTACCAAAACCTGTGGGCTCTCCTTCACTGCAGCCAACGTGAGTAAAACATTAAACGTGTTAGCCCTCGCAAGGCTGCAGACCCAGACGGCATCCCCAGCCGCGTCCTCAGAGCATGCGCATACCAGCTGGCTGTTGTGTTTACGGACATATTCAATCAATCCCTATCCCAGTCTGCTATTTCCACATGCTTCAAGAGGGCCACCATTGTTCCTATTCAAGAAATCTAAGGTAACTGAGCTAAATGACTACCGCCCCGTAGCACTCACTTCCGTCATCATGCAGTGCTTTGAGAGACTAGTCAAGGACCATATCACCTCCATCCTACCTGACACCCAATTTGTTTACCGACACAATAGGTCCACAGACGATGCAATCGCAATCACACTGCACACTGCCCTAACCCATCTGGACAAGAGGAATACCTATGTAAGAATGCTGTTCATCGACTACAGCTCAGCATTTAACACCATAGTCCCCTCCAAACTCGTCATTAAGCTCGAGACCCTGGGTCTCAACCCCGCCCTGTGCAACTGGGTCCTGGACTTCCTGATGGGCCGCCCCCAGGTGGTGATCTCCACCCCGCTGACCCTCAAAACTGGGGCCCCACAAGGGTGCGTTCTCAGCCCTCTCCTGTACTCCCTGTTCACCCACAACTGCGTGGCTATGCATGCCTCCAACTCAATCATCAAGTTTGCAGACGACACTACAGTGATGGGCTTGATTACCAACAACGACAAGGTGGCCTACAGGGAGGAGGTGAGGGCCCTCGGAGTGTGGTGTCAGGAAAATAACTCACACTCAATGTCAACAAAACAAAGGAGATGATCGTAGACTTCAGGAAACAGCAGAGGGAGCAGCCCCATATCCACATGGACGGGACAGTAGTGGAAAGTTTTAAATTCCTCGGCGTACATCACGGACAAACTGAAATGGTCCACCCACACAGACAACGTGGTGAAGAAGGCGCAGCGCGCTCTTCAATCTCAGGAGGCTAAAGAAATGTGGCTTGTCACCAAAAACACTCACAAACTTTTACAGATGCACAATCGAGAGCATCCTGTCGACCCCATTTTGTTGCCCCCTGTCTATAGACAGAAACTAAAACAGGAAGCACCCGAGCTCAGGTCTGTTCAACGCTGGTCCGACCAATCGGATTCCACGCTTCCAAGATTGCTTCGATCACTGGTACGATCACTGTATCACCGCCTGGTACGGAAACTGCTCCGCCCATAACCGTAAGGCTCTCCAGAGGGTAGTGAGGTCTGCACAATGCATCACCGGGGCAAACTACCTGCCCTCCAGGACACCTACACCACCCGATATCACATGAAGGCCAAAAAGATCATCAAGGACAACAACCACCCGAGCCACTGCCTGTTCACCCTGCTATCATCCAGAAGGCGAGGTCAGTACAGGTGCATCAAAGCGGGGACCGGGAGACTGAAAAACAGCTTCTATCTCAAGACCATCAGACTGTTAAACATCCATCACTAACAGTGAGTGGCTGCTGCCAACATACTGACTCAACCCTAGCCACTTTAATAATGGAAAAATTGATGTAAAAATGTATGTAATAAAAATATCACTAGCCACTTTTTTCAATTGTTTTAACCTTTATTTAACTAGGCAAGTCAGTTAAGAACAAATTCTTATTTTCAATGAGAGCCTAGGAACAGTGGGTTAACTGCCTGTTCAGCGGCAGAACGACAGATTTGTACCTTGTCAGCTCGGGATTTGAACTTGCAACCTTCCAGTTACTAGCCCAACACTCTAACCACTAGGCTACCCTGCCGCCCAAATGCCACTTTATATAATGTTTACATACCCTACATTACTCATCTCATATGTATATACTGTTCTCTATACCATCTACTGCATCTTGCCTATGCCGTTCGGCCATCACTCATTCATATATTTTTATGTACATATTCTTATTGATTCCTTTACACTTGTGTGTATAAGGTAGTTGTTGTGAAATTGTTAGCTTAGATTACTTGTTAGATATTACTGCATGGCCGGAACTAGAAGCACAAGCATTTCGCTACACTCGCATTAACATCTGCTAACCATGTGTGACAAATAAAATTTGATTTGGTTTGATTTCCCTGTCCTAGAATCGCCCAGGCAGCCCATTGACGATGTATGGGCACTGTACACAATGGTCATTAATACGATTCCAATCGAGTTTCCCATCTCCTTAAAAGTATCAATTCAATTCAAGGGCTTCATTGGCATGGGAAGAATATGTTAACATTGCCAGAGCAAGTGAAATATATAATAAACAAAAGTGAAATAAACAATAAAAATGTACAGTTAACATTACACTCACAGAAGTTCCAAAGAATAAAGACATTTCAAATGTCATATCATCTGTGTATACAGTGTTGTAACGATGTGCAAATAGTTCAAGAACAAAAGGGAAAATAAATGAACATACACCTGGGTTGTATTTACAATGGTGTTTGTTCTTCACTGGTAGCCCTTTTCTTGTGGTAACAGGTCACAAATATTGCTGCTGTGATGGCACACTGTGGTGTTTCACCTGGTAGATATGGGAGTAGAAATTGGGTTTGTTTTCAAATTTGTTTTCAAATTCTTTGTGGATCTGTGTTATCTGAGGGAAATATGTGTCTCTAATATGTGTCTGTGACCACCCCTACACACGCATGGCTAGGCCTAACTCAACGTATGTTTCATTAAAAAATAAATAATAATATTCAACCTGAACTGAAAAGGACAATGTTGTTTGTACCCATAAAACCCCAACTACATAAAACAATAGAGCTCGAATTTGAGGCTTGCAGTATTTCATATTTCATTCGTTAACATTAATGAAGGTATCAGTACAGGCACTTCTTGGGGGTACATCCACATAGGATAAAGTAACCTAGTTGTTCTTTGATATTTTTAAAATGTATTTAACCTTTATTTAACTATATACAGACATTACAGATATACAGACATTACAGATATACAGACATTACAGATATACAGACTACAGATATACAGACATTACAGATATACAGACATTACAGATATACAGACATTACAGATATACAGACATTACAGATATACAGACTACAGATATACAGACATTACAGATATACAGACATTACAGATATACAGACATTGCAGACGATAATTGTTGGTACACAAAGACTGAGATAAAAATATATATATATTTTTTTTTTATATAGAATTTGTAATAAAGGCATGTTAGACAAGTCAGACTAAAAATTGTTTTGTTCGATAAATGTGTGTTGCAACAGCGCGCTCTGCCGCTCAAATAACCGAAGACAGTCCAAACATGCGTATGTCATTGCTACTTTTTTATTGGCTGCTTTCATTCACGTGATCAAAACATAATCATGGCGGTCTCCACTGGAGTTCGGTCGAGCGTGGGGCTGACTTTGAGACTTTCTAGAGTTATACCAGATTGTAGCACATGTCCTTTCAACAGGTTGAATAGTTATTTGAATGGTATAGCTAGTTCGTCGAATGTTGATCGTTTTCGGACGTTGAACCGACACTTGCAGACATCCAAAGGTGAGTTGATCGGTTGCTAACTATCGCAGCTACACTTGGATTGCTATCTAACGTTAGCTAATTGTTCAGCTTCCATGAAACCAATTCATTTATATCAATTTAGTGCTGGACAGCTGCTAACAAGTTAGTTAGTTATGTCTACGAACATCGTAACTAGGTACTATTAGTAAGGATCCCGAGTGGCGCAGTGGTCTAGGGCACTGCATTTCGATGCTTGAGGTGTCACTACAGACACCCTGGTTCGATTCCAGGCTGTATCACAACCGGCCGTGACTGGGGATTGGGAGTCCCAAAGGCATCTGTTGCTAAGAATGTTTTGATAAGTTGTGTAACTAATCTCCAAAGCTGCAAATTCCCTGTAACTAAGTTGGTCTCAAAGTCGTACTGTAAGTCAGACAACCCGTAAGAGGATATGGAACTGAACGTCAACGATGTCTTTATTTTTTCTTTGTGAAGGTCTGTACCAAAGTGAGGCGGGTGCAAGTGCCGAAGACCCCCAAGAAGAGGTGTAAGTAAACTACTTTGCCAGTGTATCATTTAGCGAGCTAATTGATTGTTAGCTATTTATGTATTTGACATTTTCACTCCATTACAGTACATCCATGGTCAGGTTAGTAACCCTAACCCTTATGCAGACAAACTCAAGGGGATATACACATACTTTGTTACTGGTTTTCCTTAATGTCATTTGAGTGCATCATGCATTTATCACTTGCATTGTCATTTGTGAATTATGAGTTTTTAATATTGTTGTTTTTGGCCTGCTCTTAGGGTGAATGTGGTGTACATAGATAGATCAGGACAGAGGATTCCAGTGAAGGCTAAAGTGGGAGACAATGCAATGTACCTGGCCCATAGGCACAACATTGAACTGGAAGGTGAGTGCTAATAGGGTTTGTAATGACATCCTGAGAGAATTCAGGTCAAAAGTTGGTGATTGATTTCTCCATTATTGTATTCATGAAAACATTTTTTTTATTTAACTAGGCAAGTCAAATTCTTATTTTAGAATGATGGCCTACACCGCCAAACCCGGACGGCGCTGGGCCAATTGTGCACTGCTCTATGGGATTCCCAATCACGGCCGGTTGTGATACAGCCTGGATTCAAACCAGGGTGTCTGTAGTGACGCCTCTATCACTGAGACGCACTGCATTAGACCGCTGTGCCTGGGAGCCACACTTACATCTAGTTTCTTTCTTCCTGTCCATGTGTGATTTTAAGGAGCGTGTGAGGCATCACTAGCTTGCTCAACGTGCCACGTGTATGTGAACAGAGACCATGTCGACAAGCTGCCAGAGCCTGACGAAAGGTATGAGATTGTTTTATAAGATATGCCATAGTCCATGAGAGCTCATGTCATTGCACGTCTTATGGTTGTATATTGCCCCTGTCAAACGCATACTATGAAAAACTAAACTTTTTTCATTGTCAACAAGACTCTTATAATGCAATGCAAATCAATGGCTTCAATTTGATTCTTCTCATCCCACAGAGAGGATGACATGCTGGACATGGCCCCAGCGCTACAGGAGAACTCCAGACTTGGCTGTCAGATCATCCTCACCCAGGAGCTGGAGGGCATCGAGCTTACCCTGCCTAAGGTCACCAGGAACTTCTACGTGGACGGCCATGTTCCCAAACCACACTGAGGACACTACACTCCACACTAGCACCCTACTTAGTGTGAAGCAATGTATTGGGCATGGATGCTTAAGTAGTATGGATGTTTACACTCCACACTAGCACCCTACTTAGTGTGAAGCAACGTATTGGGCATGCATTCTAAGTAGTATGCTAGTATGGATGTTGGAACACGGCCCCTCAGGACTGAGTCGTAAGAGAGAGAGTCGCTTGAAGGTTCCCTCCCAAGTCAAGAATGCTCTTACATATCCACATGACTGTGACCGAAGAATAAGCTATATACCAGTCACTGGCTGCATTTAGACAACGCCCCTGATGGGATTGGTCAAAAGACCAATTAGTGGAAAAAATATCAGAATTGGGCTGCCTGTGTAAACGCAGCCTCTGAAGTGTGTTGTATATGGCTCACACTGAAAGTAATGCTGATTGTGGAAGAGTTAGATGGTTTTCAGCATTCATGTATAAATATGTCATGTGTATAGAAGAGTTCTCAGGCCAAGATTGAGATGTCTATCAAACCGTTCAATGTCACACAGTTCTTTGTTTCATAGTAACCTGAGTCAGCATTTCAGAAAGGCCTGTTGTCATTGCTACGCAAATAACTTTGTGTCCTTGAATAGAACATTCCATGTTACAACTCATTTACAAAGGTCAACATACACACATCTCAGGTGGAGCTTCCAAATAGTCTCTACAATAAGAGCATTCGCATACAGCTAATGAACAGGATGTTATGTGTACGTATACATGGCTTTCACCATTATATCTACTTTGGGCCAGTTTCTAGGAATTTTACTGTTGTGGGTGTGTGGTGACTAGTCAAGACCGTAACAAGCCCATCCACAACACTGAAAGCCCTTTCCCTACATCAAGCCTGTCAGGAATCATTAACCGTCTCTGATGTAGCACTTTTGCAGTGTGTTTTGTAAGCAGAGGGCAGCTTGAGATCGATTGGAATGGAAAGGGTTGAATCTGTTAGATAACTAATGATGCCAAGGAGATACTTGGACTGCATTCACACAGGCAGCCTCATTTTGATATTTTTTTCCAATCACAGATCTTTGCACATCAAAGCTGATCTGATTGGTCAAAATGCAGCCTAAACCACTTGAAACTGACAGATGCATTTTGTCCAATTCCCAAGTTGTTTCTGTCCATCCATACCCAGTAATGATTTGCCTTGTCAATTCACCGTTAGTAGTCTCAACTGTCCATCAAAAAACACCTGTATCCAGTATTAGTTGGCTCCTTTACAAACCTGGAATGCTTTCACTTGTACTGTAATTAATGTGTCTGTCATACGCACAAGACGTGTAGGTGTATTATGTATATATGGTATATCTCAAATTTGCAAGTCTATTTTAGATTTGTGCAATAAAAATACCAAAAGTTTGTACTAGTCTGTCTTAAGTCCTATGCTTTTTAAAAACCACACTGAAGGCAATTGAACACCACAAGTGCAGTATTCAACACCAGTCCTTGAGAGCAGTTTAAATCCTCAAAACCCAGGAAATTGAAACCAATTGCATAATCGACCAATTAGCAATATCATACAAGGGTTAAGAAAACCACCTCTGGCCCTTTGAGGACTGACTTTGAATACCACTGCTAAAATGGCGTCGTTTAGGCAGCCCAATTCACATCATTGGTCTTTTGACCCATCAAAGATCTTTTCCCGAGCTGATCTGATGGGTCAAAACAACAATTAGCGAAAAATGATCAGAATTGAGCTGCCTTTCTAAACAGACAATGTGTCACTGCTAAATACTTATACATTGTATTTGTTTTGTGTGGGAGATCATTTTAAATGGTTCAAGATAAAGCATCGCTAGTCAAACTCAACAGTAGACCTACAATTTATACCAAGAACCTCACTTCACGTGTTTTGTAATGGATGACTATTCGTACAAAACATTAGTAGCCTATTTACCTGTATGTAAAAACGATTTATATATATATATATATATATATACAGAAGAAACCGAGGCGCCACAAGGCCGACAATTCGGGAAAATCCAGAACGCAAATCACTCAACCCACACTTTTATGTGTTTATGCAGGTCAATCAACTTCAATCACAGACATCTGTGGCATCCTGTAGGCCCAACAACAAATGCATTGCGGTAACGTGACTATCAATTTCCTGAAACTAGTGATCAAATTGGGGGAAATAACTTGTCATCTCTCTCAAGACGGATTCAGTGAGAAAACCAAGGGTGAGTCTGCATGTTGGCCCTGATCGCCTTGGTAAGAGACAACCGGGATCACCAACGTGATCAGGACATTACATAATCAAACGATTGAACTCGATAGTTTCAATAACTATTTAATCCGATCGATCACAGGGATCTCATAATTCGATTTTTTTTATTTAAATACTTGACATTTTCTAAGGTAGGATGTGGAGATATTGTGTGGCAGAAAAGTTCGTATTCAAACACACGGCCTCAGTGTGCCCTCAGACTGAGCAGTGAGCTCGAGCAAGATGTGTCATCCTCATTCAGGACGTTAATCAAATAGTAGAATGCAGATGATTACGTTTTGAGGAGAAATTCATACAATTTGACAAAGTAAGTGTGTATCAATAGGCTATATCGTGTTAGTTAATGTCATTGTAGGCTTACTCATTATTTGCTAAAGGTTTGTTGGGCAATTAATTCTAGCTCTGCTCACGAAGCTAATTTGATTTTGACAGCTAATTCAGACTTCTAGAAGTAAGAGTAGTAGGGTACTAATAGGCTACTTTACAATCTTTGTAGTTTTAATTATTATAGTATAATGAAATCAACTGTCATGTGTAATCATTTATTGTAATTTGTAAGTATTTGTTTTTATTTAGTGTGTGTGTGTGTGTGTGTGTACCGGTAAAAAGTTTTAAACACCTAGTCATTCAAGTGTTTATTTTTTACTATTTTCTACATTGTAGAATAAAGTGAAGACATCAAAACTATGAAATGACACTGAATCATGTAGTAACACAAAAAGTCTTAAACAAATCAAAATATATTTGAAATTCTTCAAATAGCCACCCTTTGCCTTGATGACAGCTTTGCACACTCTTGGCATTCTTTCAACCAGAGAGAATACTTCACGAGGAATACTTTTCCAACAGTCTTGAAGGAGTTCCCACATATGTTGAGCACTTGTTGGCTGCTTTTCCTTCACTCTGCGGTTCAACTCATCCCAAAACATCTCAATTTGTGGAACTCCATCACTCTACTTCTTGGTCAAATAGCCCTGAAACACCCTGGAGGTGGGTGTCGTTGTCCTGTGGAAAAACAAACAATAGACCCCCTAAGTGCAAACCAGATGGGATGGTGTATCACTGCAGAATGCTGTGGTAGCCATGCTGGTTAAGTGTGCTGTGAATTCTAAATAAATCACAGACAGTGTTACCAGCATAGCACCTATTCCTCCATGCTTCACGTTGGGAACCACACAAGCGGAGATCATCCTTTTAACCTAGTCTATGTCTCAAAGACACGGCAGTTGGAACCAAAAAACTCACATTTGGACTCCTCAGCCCTAAGAACAGATTTCCACCAGTCTAATGTCCATTGCTCGTGTTTCTTGGCCCAAGCAAGTCTTATTATTGGTGGCCTTTAGTAGTGGTTTCTTGGCAGCAAGTTGACCATGAAAATCTGATTCACGCAGTCTCCTCTGAACAGTTGATGTTGAGATGAGTCTGTGACTTGAACGCTGTGAACCATTTATTTGGGCTGCAATCTGAGGTGCAGTTAACTCTAATGAGCTTATTCTCTGCAGCAGAGGTAACTCTGGGTCTTTCATGTGGCGGTCCTCATGAGAGCCAGTTTCATTATGATTGATGCTTGATGGTTTTTGTGACTGCACTTGAAGAAACTTTCAAAGTTCTTGAACATTTTCATATTGGCCTTCATGTCTTCAAGTAATGATGGACTGTCGTTACTCTTTGCTTATTTTAGCTGTTTTCCCGTAATATGGACTTGGTCTTTTTCCAAATAGGGCAAGCTTCTGTATACCAACCCTACCTTGTCACAACACAACTGATTGGCTCAAAAGCATTAAGAACAAAATACATTCCGGAAATTAACTTTTAAAGCACACCTGTTAATTGAAATGCATTCCAGGTGACTACATCGTGAAGCTGGTTGAGAGACTGACAATAGTGTGCAAAGCTGTCATCAAGGCAAAGGGTGGCTATTTGAAGAATCTCAAATATAAAATATATTTTGATATGTTTAACCCTTTGGTTACTACATGATTCCATAGGTGTTATTTCATAGTTTTGATGTCTTCACTATTATTCTACAATGTAGAAAATATTAAAAATCAAGAAAAATCCTTGAATGAGTAGGTGTGTCCAAACTTTTGACTGGTACTGTATTCAGCTGATAACTTTAATTATACTTTAACAATAAAACATATTGTATTTACATTCAAACCTGTATTGTCACTTAATAGTATAGGAAACCCTTTCCAATTTATTCCTTTCCACAATATGGGCACATCAAGATGAACACAGGAGCCATTTACAGACCAGGCAACCAAGGGACCATGGAAGATCTGGACACCCAGGAGGGCCTGCAGGTGTGTGTGCTGTGCTTGAGGTGGGTCAATATTATCTCAGTGTGTGGTTGAGTCTTCTCTCTTTTATTTTTATTCAGGTGACCCAGTCCACTATCCTCTACCTCATCCAAGAAGCCTCCAAGCTAGCAACTCCCACCCCTGTCCACAACCGCTCCATAGACTCAAAGCCTAAGACTTTACCCGTATCAAATGAAAGGTCTAAAAAGAATCAAGTGTCTGATCATAGACCTTCTCCTCCTCAGCACAATTCCTCTCTCATGGGCCTTCATAACCAGCCAAAAGATGACTTAGAACAATGTAAGAGACATACAAACTCAGTCCTGCCCAGCCGTCATAGTAGCAGCAGTCCGTGGGAGTTGATGAGCCTGATCAACATGCAGTGTGAGAGACTCCTCCAGTCAGATGACCAAGAGGGAACCTCCGCTAGGGCTCAGTTGGTTCCTATAGACTCTGACGATCATCCACCTGAAGGTGTGGGGTACAGTAGGAACACTGTCCCTGTCTGCCCCACTCTAGTCAGTACCAGAGGGGATTCTCCCCATCCGCATGTCGTGTCCAGGGGAGAGATGGGGAGTTGGGTGGCGGTGGTTATTGCTCACCCACAAGTCCAGGTACCAGTTCTCAGACATCACCGGATGTCAATGGTAGCAACAAAACTAAACCTGGTGTGGGAGCTTCAGACTCTGAGGTTGTAACGAACAAAGAAACGGAGCCACGTTTTGTCTTAACGGTGATGGATTGTCTGTGAGTGAAGAAAGCAGAAAGGTCCCCTGTGCCTTAGTCCAAGACGACAACACAGTGAAGGAGGTCCGTCCTGAGGCAAAAGACGGGCTGTCAGTTAAACATCCGTCTGTGTCATATATAAACCTGTTTGGGCAAACGCTTGTCCACAAAGTAGCTACAATTAAGGATGCAGCAAGTCTGTCGCCTCCCTCCGTAGACACCATGACATGCTTACATCCAGGCCCAGAAGAGCTGAACCTTAACATGACCCTGGACTTCAACTCCAACATATGTTTTACCTTTGACCCCAAGGAAGACATGCCACCAGCCCCAAACTCCTCTTATAATACTATGTTGCTCATATTGAACAGTGAAGCAGGGTCTGTGAATGTGAACGAGAAGTCAGTACAAGATGGCAGTATTGCAGGCGTCAAAGCGGAGCTCAACGAAAGCTCCATGGAAGAGGACACAGACACAGTACAAGATACCAGTATTATTACAGACTCTCCGTTGGACCTCACCCAAAGGTGCAAGGACTTGGAGGATGACATGGACACTATCCCCACAGCCCCCCAGTCTCCCTCTCCATCTATCCCCATGTGGAGGTCCACCAAGGCCCCCAGGAAGCAGCTCCGTCCCAGCCGGAGTGTGGATGTTGGAGACCCAGACTTCCAGGGAGTGACGTTCCGGATGCAGACGGAACTGGACGACAGCAGGGAGCAGTGTCGCCTTCTCATCACCTCCAAGAAGTACAGGTATGGTCGATGTCAGAGTACTTTGCACTTTGCTCTTTCTCCCCAGAACTCAAAAACATGTATTATATTATTTAGCGCTGCCGTAATAGAACGTATTATATGAAATGTAATTTGTATGTCACAAATTTCCCTATGCGGTATATTGTTGTAAAATATCTCACAATGTTCTCTACAAACTTGTGTGTGTCCTAGTGAAGAGCTCTCTAGTGGTCCGACCAGGAGGTCACTGAGAGCAGGCAGGTCCCGTTCATCCCAGAGTTCCATGAGGACCAGCAGCTCTGAAGAGAGCGACCCCTCCTCCAGTGAATACCAATCTCTATCACTCTTCACCAGGAGGGGGCGCCACTACTGCACAAAACCATACCAGCACCGTAGAAATAGGCAGAACACTACACTCTTAGAAAAAAGGGTTCATGAGAGGTTAATTGCAGGGACTGTATGTTTTGTGTAGAACTATTTCTACTCCCGTAATCCAGGAGGGGGTACCATTACAACACAAATCCAAACGCTTTAACTAGAACCATAGACAGGTGGAATACATTTGATGAGGGGAGTTTTAATGGAGGTATTTTGGGAAACGGCTGTGTAAACATCCTAAGACTTTAATGAGTAACGTAGTGTACAGTGTTGAGGGCAGGGTTGCGAGATCAGGTTGTGTTTTGGCACTCCCACTCACCGTGCACCTAGAAAGAAAACCGAATGAGAGAGAAGCCGCATACTGAGTCATGGAAACATGTCATTTCATTATTCTACAACATATATTTAGGAGGATTAGGGCACAAGGCCTGTTTGTTTGTACTGATAGCCACTCCTTTCTCCTCCCCATCAGAGAATAAGATCTGTGCCTCTTGCTGCACCATGAAGACTCCTCTGTGGCGAGATGCTGAGGATGGTACCCCGCTGTGTAACGCCTGTGGAATAAGGTGAGTCACGTTAAATACAGTGCATTATCAAGCACATCGTCACGGCCCAGAGTTTCTCCTGGTCAGGTCACGTGGCCATGAACTCTGACCCTGTGGTTATAGTAAATGGTGACAGTGACGTAGATGGTTTGATGACCACAATGTTGCATAACCCTGTATGTGAGCAGAATTAGAACTTGAAGGACACATAAGGCCATCAATCACTGTGACAGTTGAAGTCGGAAGTTTACATACACTTAGGTTGAAGTCATTAAAACTCGTTTTTCAACCACTCCACAAATTTCTTGTTAACAAACCAAAGTTTTGGCAAGTCTGTTAGGACATCTACTTTGTGAATGACACAAGTCATTTTTCCAACAATTGTTTACAGACAGATTATTTCACTGTATCACAATTCCAGTGGGTCAGAAGTTGACATATACTAATTTGACTGTGCCTTTTAAACAGATTGGAAAATTCCATAAAATTATGTGATGGCTTTAGAAGCTTCTGATAGGTTAATTGGCATAATTTGAGTCAATTGGAGGTGTACCTGTGGATGTATTTTAAGTCCTACCTTCCATCTCAGTGCCTCTGCTTGACATCATGGGGAAAATCAAAAGAAATCAGCCAAGAACTCAGAATTTTTTTTGTAGACCTCCACAAGTCTGGTTCATCCTTGGGAGCAATTTCCAAATGCCTGAAGGTACCACGTTCATCTGTACAAACAATAGTACGCAAATCTAAACATCATGGGACCACGCAGCCGTCATACTGATCAGGAAGGAGACGCGTTCTGTCTCCTAGAGATGAATGTACTTTGGTGTGAAAAGTGCAAATCAATCCCAGAACAACGGCAAAGGACCTTGTGAAGATGCTGGAGGAAATGGGTACAAAAGTATCTATATCCACAGTAAAACAAGTCCTATATTGGCATAACCTGAAAGGCCGCTCAGCAAGGAAGAAGCCACTGCTGCAAAACCGCCATTAAAAAAGCCAAACTACAGTTTGCAACTGTAGATGGGGACAAAGATTGTACTTTTTGGAGAAATTTCCTCTGGTCTGATGAAACAAAAATGGAACTGTTTGGCCATAATGACCATCGTTATGTTTGGAGGAAAAAGGGGGAGGTTTGCAAGCCGAAGATCCTAACTGACCTAAGACAGGGAATTTTTACTAGGATTAAATGTCAGGAATTGTGAAAAACTCAGTTTAAATTTATTTGGCTAAGGTGTATGTAAACTTCCGACCTCCATTGAATATCCCCTGTTATTCTCCTCCATGTCTACTTACTCCTCAGGTATAAGAAGTACAAGGTACGCTGTCTGCAGTGTTGGCACATCCCTAGGAAGGAGGGCAACTCCAACTCGCGCTGCTTCAAATGTGGAAACTTATCACGGCTGGCTACGTCCCACCGCAAGCACTCTGCCTTGTAGGGGAAGGGAACACACTTAGGCCTTGGCATGAGGTCCTAGACACTGATACCACAGACAGTCTCCCTCCAGGTACATGGTAATTGGCCACCCCTCCTGACTTTGAGACTCTTGGAGTTATTTGATAATTTATTACATCACATACTGTCATAGTGTGTCACGGTGTTGGCTGAGCCATGGTGAGTCACAGTCTGACGGGTCTGGCTGCTTTTAGCACTGTAGCGTGCGCTTGTCACTTTAGGAAGAAAGAGTTCAAATGAAGAACAGTCTCCTGCTTGGAGGCTGTGTCTGACAATAGACTGTCTGTCTGAAATGACCCTGACAAAAGTAGTGCACTATACAGGGAATTGGGAGTCTCTGGCCAAAGGTAGTGCACTTTTGGGACTAAGGACCCATGGCTCTGGCCAAAGACTGTGCCCTGCTTTACTGGGAATAGGTAGCCATTTTGGACTGTTTTACTCCCCTTGTTTACTAGGCTTGACATTGGTGCTATCCAGTTTGTATGTTACATTAAGTTCAATTAATTTGAGTGATATATTATCTGTTCTGGTTTAGTTTATTATTATTGTTGTTTCTATTTGGTTGTTTCTGGACTGCCCTTAGCATTAACTGGCTGGATTAGAGATGAAGCAATTCCTTATCTTGACTGTTTCCTGTAAACAAATAAAAATAAACGTTTGTGTTAGTGTGTACTACACTTTTGGGTTTGTGTGCATAAAATCCGTGTTAACATATCTTATTCGGTTTGTTTTCATTTCATCTCTCAACCCTCTGAATGTGTGTGTCTACGACTTGGCCTAGAATGAGGAATATGAATTGATGCGGAACCATATTCAAACTGATTTGTGCGAATTGCTTAAGGGATGTTTCTATGCTTAAATTAAATGCAATTAGTGGGACTTCAAAATGTATCAAAATAAGAAAGATGCAAGTTTAATATCAGACACTGCTGCAGCAGGATTGAATACATGCCCTGGCCTGTGCATTATTTTGTGCCTGTAGTGAAACGGCCCTTTTTTCTTTTGCCGATGTGTCTTTTTCAAATCAGAAAAGTGCATAATCCATTCTGAAATAATAACCACACAGTATTAGCCGTGTGCTCGGACACCCACTTGCGTTACCTGCGGGAAATATTGGAATTCTCATGAAGTATTTAGTATAGACCAGTTTTAAATTAAAATCTGTCTCCTGCTAGCTTGTCTTTCACATGTATAAGTGGCCTAACCTAATCATAACATTTAGTTAAATCATATATGATTCGTTATAGCTGGCCATAAACTTAATGGAAAGAATGGCTAATACGTGATTTTTAATTGATTACACAATATAGAGCAAGCTAGTGTCTTATAATGTTTATGCATTACTGCAAAGAGACCACACGTAAAAGCACAGCGGTTGTGCGTGCTCTGGCACCGAAGTAATTTTGTCCTAGCTCACCAGTTCAGTGCTTCTTCATTCATTTTTCCTTTCAGAAAACAATACATGTTTAACCATATTTGACTCAAGTGAAATAAAAGCCATCATAAAAGGATGCTCTGGACCGAGAGCTGGGTAGGATTGGCATTTGTTGTGGGAGACCGATTCTATTCAAATCAAAGGCTGTAGGTATTCAGTAATGGTTTAACAAATGGGAGAACGGGATGTATTCTTGAGTCATGTTATCTGTTAAACGTGTCGAAGAAAACTGACAATAGTTCACCCATCAAATGATTACAATCACGCTTCTGATTTGAGTACAAAGTGCATTTGTATTGAGTGTATGACAGACAACACGCCCCGAAGACTGTGTCCTAATGTGCCATTGTGTGTTGGACATAAAGTTGTCTAATGGCTTTATTCCATACGTTAGTTCTCCCCAAGATCAAAAACACGTTTGTAGGCCCAATGATTGTTGTGACTGCTTGTGATGGATGTTTACGTTCGTAAGTCTTTGTCGTAATTATTTTCAGGACTGAAGAGGAAGAGCAGCAGGAGGAGGGGGGTGAAAAGTATTTTCGTGCAGCTGGGTTTTCTTTTCTCTTTTTTTGTTAATGAAAAGCGAAAAGGCAGGAGGCAGGAGGCAGGAGGCAGGCCCGTCGCGTGTGTGGGCTCTGGCTGGTGTCCGACCCGAGGCTCATCATCTCGCCTGTTGGCGCATGCAGGTGGCACCGGACCCGCGAGAGGATTATGACCCTGGAAGGAGAGCTCGAACTCATGGAGAGGGCAGATGCCGACGTGGATGGAAAAGGGAACATAGCTACCCGGAACGAGGGGTATGTATCTTTAACCAAAGAAGACGGGGCCGATTTGGAGCAGCAAGGCGCTGCGTCCTCGTCTCCAAAACAGCCAGCGAAGGATACGGAGGATGAGGGTGACTTTACGCCGAACTGTACAGAGAGAATCGCTGCCTCGGTGAAACCTCCGTACTCCTACATCGCTCTTATCACCATGGCAATCCTCCAGAGCCCGAAGAAAAGACTGACTCTCTCGGAGATATGTGACTTCATCAGCCAGCGCTTCCCGTATTACGGGGAGAGGTTCCCGGCGTGGCAGAACTCCATCCGTCACAACTTGTCCCTCAACGACTGCTTCGTCAAAATGCCCCGCGAGCCAGGTAACCCCGGGAAGGGGAACTACTGGACGTTAGACCCTATGTCGTCTCATATGTTCGAGAACGGGAGCTTCCTACGGCGGAGGAAACGTTTCAAACGGCAGAATTACCGATTTGGAATGATGGACACCCGGTGCCCGCTCGAGCGCAGCAGCGTGCTCCCAGGATTTTCCTTCTACGGGACGAACGGAATAGGGCCGTGTCATTTTCAGGTACCCGGTTTGGAATTGTACCGTCACTTGGGCATCGAACATCATTCTGTTTCTAACCAAAGCATCCCACCAGTGAGCAACATCTTGCCCGCGCTCTCCTCACTTTTATCAAGGAATTCGAACGTTGTCCAAAAGACATTTCTTCCACATCCGTCTCTTAGCTTTGAGAATTTCGAAACGACGCGCCGCTCAGCCTCCACGGTGGCCCAAGCTTTGGTCCCCGGATCTTCATTTCTGTCCCCGGCCTCGCTCCATTCAATGGGCGCTCCGCATCTCTGGAGCTTTCATCCCGAGTACCACAAACTACGCGCTCTCCCCAACTCCAGCCGTATAGCAAATGAACTCTTGCAGCAACTTGGTGACAAATAGCTTAATCAATAGTGTTTTCTGTATTGACGAGGATTCATCAGGGAAAACCACCTTTCATATATTTGTATCTATTCAATTAAACAAATGCTTCAAATGGAAAAAAAATGTTTTGAAGATGTGTCAATTGAGTCAACATTTTTAACAATGTTAGTGGCCAACCCCAAAAAATGTTTTGCAATGTAAATGTTTGAGGCCTATATTTTGTGTAAATAAGCACTTTATAATTAAATGTTTTCATTTGACATTTGGCAACATCATTAATTGTAATGTTGAAAACAACAAAAAAATCAAATTGAACAAGTCAGATTTATTATACAACTTCTCTTGATTCACTAACGCAGAACCTCTCCGAATTAGCCTAATCTCCCAAATGTGCCAATCTTGCCAGTGGCAAATGTAATCTCTATACTTTGACAATGTTATATTTTGCCTTATTTATCTTTAAGGCGAAGTGTGTTTTCCTACACTGTGGAATCAAAAACACACAAAATATTTGGAGCGCAAACAACGTGGAGCCCTGAAACATAAAACCACAAGTTTTCAATAGCCTTTTATTTTCAAAGGTGCCTGGTCTTATTTTTGTTAAAGTTGACAATATTTGGTTTGATTGACTGGCGTTATAATTTTACAAATTATCATTTGAAAATGTTTCATTCAGTAGCTTAATTTCTGCTACATTTGGCCATGCCTGCGTGGCAGAAAATATGAGCTTCACCTGCTTGGGCACGCGAGTGGAAACCGTTTAAATGTGACGACATCAGTGAGTTTATTTTATTTTACTCTTCGTGTCAACGATTTCCACATACATTACAAATATATATATATATTTGTAATGTATATGCAAGATCTCACAGTTCACACACACATCTGCCCATTCTTCATCTCTCGCTCGAGTTTCTCTGTATGCGCGTGTGTGTGTGAATCGGTGCGTGTCCTGCACCCCTACATGTGTTAGAAGGCATTCCACAGTCAAAACGAACGCCTTCGTATTATAAAGACCTACAGTTCCAAATCCGGCACGCTAAATAAGTTATGAAACATCTGCTTGTTCTGTAATGTTGCTACACGATTAACCAGACGCATCTAGAGAGATCCAGCCTACATTAAACATCACATTGTATATTATTGAGTGTAATGTGCAGTTGTTTACTTCAATGCAGCCTATATTTGTCTGTGTCTATAGATTCTGTGTGCTGTCTTGGACTTGGGCTATAGTGTTTACCATATGCCTGCCTCTCCATTTCAGAAAGACCCATGTCAGCATTACTACACAGGTTTAACACACTCATATTACTCACTTTAGTTGAAACCATCAGTGGATACAGCATAGGGATACTATTAATACATACATTTGTGGATGGGAGTCATTATTGAGTTTTGGGGATGGATGGACATGTGTTTTGGGGATGGATGGACATGTGTTTTGGAACATTTGATCTCCTGCTATAAATCCTAGTGTTATTGGATTGCTGAGCATCGGAACACACAATCTCTCCACTTTCCACCATTGGTCATCTCTTTGAGCAGTTTGTTTTTCCTGGCACACACCATCATATTGGGCTTTTAATCAATTATACCTTTTTCTCCTTCCCCCGTTCCCTTGCCTCTGTTGAACTGTTCTGTGTGTGTGTGTGTGTGTGTGTGTGTGTGTGTGTGTGTGTGTGTGTGTGTGTGTGTGTGTGTGTGTGTGTGTGTGTGTGTGTGTGTGTGTGTGTGTGTGTGTGTGTGTGTGTGTGTGTGTGTGTAGCACCCATGCGCCCCCATTAAAACTCAACTCTGCACGGTGTTTTAAAGGCCCCTGTGCGCGCATGGCGGGCGATATGAAGGAGTGTGTATTTGGAAAAGGGGACCCCCTCGTGGCAACAGATGACAGTGACATATAGCAGGAGTGCCACCCAGAAGGCCTATGAGCTCACACTTCAGCCATGCATCCACAGAGAATGAGAGAGATGAAGGGAGGAAGGGATAGATGGAGAGAGAGAGGGGAGAGAGAGAGAAAGTGTGTGCACGGAGCTTCTGAGTTTCAGGAGAACAAGGATACAGATGATGGTGCCAGAAAGGAGTTTAGTAGAGGACAGGGAATCAAGTGAAGGAGAAAGAGATGTTTGAAAAATTGAAAATCTGAAGAGTAACAGAGAGAAAGAGAGTTTAATAATGGTGATGGTGGTGACAAAGAGTGGCTTTGATTTTACAGTCAGTTATTTACCCGGTTACTGAGAAATTACATCATAATTACCTATAATTACATTTGGATCTTTGTGTTTTACTGAAACAACCACTCCTATGTGCCGTTAAGTACCAGGTCGTTTAGAACTCTTTGAAGTAAGTGCAAAAATTCCATTCTTACCACAGAAGTGTAAATAGGGACTGTCAAGTAAAATCCTTCCATCCTATTCTGTTGAAATAACTTTGACCTGCAATGTACTTACCCCAGGACCTGTATTCAAAAAGCATCTCAGAATAGAAGTGCTGATCTAGGATCAGGTCCCCCTTGTCCATATAATCGTATTCATTATGATATAAAAGGTGTGTTGCAACGGCAAAACTGATCCTAAATCAGCACTCAGAGACATTTTACGAATATGGTCCCAGATTCTTTTCTATTACTATTAGAGATGTGATGCACCGAATGTTTCCAATTATCTCATAGCTAGAAATAGGACCACAACAAAAGCAGGAAAAAATAAAAGTCCAAATAGCCCTATTTTCTCTGCTATGTTTAGTCTCGCTACGTGATGTCAGAGAAGACAGCCAGCTGTCATGACTTCACCCTCACTCACCCCTTAACCGATCCAACACATATCAATCTCTGTGTGTGCACGCGCACATACACATCTCTACAACACATCAGTCACAAACCCCAGTTTCCAGGTCAACAAACAGCACCAGCCATTTACTTCTTAGAGGAAAGACAGATTGACAGAACTGTAGGAAAGAAAAATGTAGGAAAAAACCCCAGATACTACCCAGGTCTAGTGTGATTTGTAGATGGAGGGGTATTTAGTTAGGATTAGCCTCTGATAGAAAAAACTGTTGACTTGGTGTTAGAAACACACACACAACTATGCTGCTCTCCTTGTGCCACCTTGGTGTACGAGGCAGGGTGGACCGGTGTGTGTGTTGTGTGTCTGCTTCTCTTTCCTACTGCTCCTCACTTCCATCTTCTCTCTTCTCTCCTTGTCTCCTGCTTATCTTTCTATCCAAACTCACCTTCTTTTCTTTCCTTCCTTCCTTCTCACTCTCTCTCTCTCTCTCTCCTCTGCCAGTCTGCCCTCCTGTTGTAGTTCCTATCTGTATTCTAGGTCTATGCCACCCAGCCATCTGTGTAGTAAATATGCTGTTCCTCCTGCCCAGTGCTAGGTAGCTCACTGTGTTGGTGGTCCCTGGTGTAAGCTGCATCCTCCTCCTCTCCTGTTCCTTTTTTTTATATAGCAAACACAAAATGGTTCCTAATTCTCTGCTGCTGAAGGGTTGTTATTTGTGGCTTTTGGCTGGGGCAGCAGAGCCAGGCTTTTAATTAGAACAAGCTGCTGGATCTCCAGTTGTCTTTTCTTCCTTCGTGGCCTGAAGGACTCTCGCTCCAGATCTGGAATAGTACAGAACAATTCATTAGGTTCTCAGACACTTAGGGTGGTTGTGATCCGCCTGGGTGGAACCTGTTGATGTATGAGACCGAGTCCACACTTTATTTGGATCATCCAGATAGTCCCTCTGTCGATGCTCTAGAGGTTGTCTTACTATCAACAAACTATCCGTTGATAAGCAACTGCTTGCCAAGGTTAGGTTTAGAATAAGGATTAGGGTAAGGGTTAGGTTTAGAATAAGGATTAGGGTAAGGGTTAGGTTTAGAATAAGGATTAAGGTAAGGGTTAGGTTTAGAATAAGGATTAGGGTAAGGGTTAGGTTTAGAATAAGGATTAGGGTAAGGGTTAGGTTTAGAATAAGGATTAGGGTAAGGGTTAGGTTTAGAATAAGGATTAGGGTAAGGGTTAGGTTTAGAATAAGGATTAGGGTAAGGGTTAGGTTTAGAATAAGGATTAGGGTAAGGGTTAGGTTTAGAATAAGGATTAGGGTAAGGGTTAGGTTTAGAATAAGGATTAGGGTAAGGGTTAAGTTTAGGGTTAGGATAAGGGTTAAGGTTAGAGCTAGGTTTAGGGTTAGTAGATAGCTAGTCTGTAGACTATCAGTTACATTTCAACTATCCAAATAAAGTGTTACCAAGATTGAAGCAGGCTAGTGGTGGTCTCCTGTGCCTAGGGTTATGGGTTAGAACGAGGGAGGGAAGGAGGGAGAGAGAGGGGGGGGTGAAAATCTAAATAAAGAGTTTCTCACAGTATGTTCCGGAGCGTTTGGGGGCTGGACAGACTGCGCTGTGCTGTGTGTCATCCTACAGCCCATAAATTCATAAATATACCCCTGCCATCCATACCTCTCGCTTTCTCCTCTCCCTGCTCTGTGTCCAGCTCTGCCTCCAGTGCTCATAAAACCAGGGCTGACAGGTGCTGGAGACCCAAAGCAGGACTGAGGGAGAGAGAGAGAAGGAAAAGGAGTGCTTTTACAGTGTTTTAATTGTAGACGCTACAGTGGAGTGTGCGTTCAGACAGGGCAACACAGTGCTACAGATCTAGGATCAGCTTCACTCCCCAAGTCCTAACCTGACCTAAGACTAGACTGACCTAAGACTAGCATTTACAGCACAGGGCAACTTAGACCTATTCCTGGAAGCCAACACACCTCAATACCTGAACCACATTTCCTCAACCCTGAGGGGGAGAGGTAGGGGGAGAAAGGGCAAGTCAGCCAGTCCAGTGGGGGAGGAAACGACAGTGTCAATGGTAGCTTTGTTATTTTAGAGGAGGACTCGTTACTCCCACCCTCTCCTCCTTCCCCCCTTCCCCAGCCTATTGGGTCCAGCCAGTTACACAGATGGGAGCAGGGGGGGGGATTGCTAGGATGTTTTCCGGGGTCGTATTGACGATCCCACATACCGCACTGCCAGACCACCCTGGTGGAATTATTATTTGGTCTAGTAAACGTGCATGAAGAGTGTCTCTCTCTCTCTCTCTCTCTCCAATGTTCAGATTATATTCACTGATAGTTCACAGCTGCCACACCACTCATTTAGCTACAGTAGGCCTAGCATCATTAGCTACAGTAGGCCTAGCATCATTAGCTACAGTAGGCCTAGCATCATTAGCTACAGTAGGCCTAGCATCATTAGCTACAGTAGGCCTAGCATCATTAGCTACAGTAGGCCTAGCATCATTAGCTACAGTAGGCCTAGCATCATTAGCTACAGTAGGCCTAGCATCATTAGCTACAGTAGGCCTAGCATCATTAGCTACAGTAGGCCTAGCATCATTAGCTACAGTAGGCCTAGCATCATTAGCTACAGTAGGCCTAGCATCATTAGTTACAGTAGGCCTAATTAGAGGCATCATTTTTGGCATCATTTTTGGAATACAGAATGCATTGCTGGTACTTGTATTTGTGTAATGACCGATGCTGGAGATGAGAAGCAGGTACGGGGAGTCAACATTTATGATGATGATGATCCGGCTGAGGCCCGACGTGGGATGGGCACCTTCTGAGCCAACCCGGGGCAAGAACCTCTCGAGCCAGCTAGGGCAGCCTAAAGAGCTTGCTTAGGCATCCCCGGTTCCATCGGTGGCAGGCCCGATGTCACCACCAACCGGAACGCCAGCACTCCCCGATGCTTTGTATGATGGCTTCAGCATTCTGTAACTACCGACGCTGGAGATGAGAAGCAGGAACGGGGAGTCAACATTTACTCAGGTACAGACAGGTAACAAAACAGGAACAGCGTCAGCACACGGGTAAACAACGACAAACGACAATTCATGTTGAAGTAGGGAACAGAGCGGGAACCAGACAGATACAGTATATGGGAAGTAATGACAGAGGTGATTGAGTCCAGGTGAGTCCAATAATCACTGATGCGTGGAAGGCAAGTGTGCGTAATGATGGTGACAGGAATGCGTAATGCTGGGGAGCCTGGCACCTTCGAGTGCCAGGGAGGGGGAGCAGGGGCAGGCATGACAATTTGTATTTATTATGGATCCCCATTACTCTTCCTGGGGTCCAGCAAAATTAAGGCAGTTTATAAAATTTTTAAAACATGACAATACATTCACAGATTTCACAACACACTGTGTACTCTAAGGCCCCTGTTCCACCACTACCACATATCTACAGTACTAAATCCATGTGTATGTGTGTGTATAGTGCGTATGTTATCGTGTGTGTGTACATGTGTGTTACGAATCCCTTTTGGCCCGACAGTCTAGGGGGGATGGTAATGAGACCCGTAACATAACTCATGCAAATTATAATTGTGACAAAGTAAAAGTGAGAACGAAATAACCACGACTACTGAAATCTACCGTCAAACTCAGGGTTTATTAATAAACACACGGTAATGGGGGGAGCAGGAAAAGGGGCTGAGCTGGACCCAAGGAAAGAAACATTAAGTATTCAAAAAAAACCTAAGCTAGACTAGCCTACTTTAACAACAGCTAACTAACCAAAAATACAGTGGGTGGTCCGCATAGTTCTAACTAGTGTATTTAACAAAGTCTACCTACAGGTAGTGTATGCCCATGGGCGACTTGTCTTGGTTTCCCCTTTTCCCACCAGCAATCAAACACAAACACCATAACCAAAACAATACTCACAGGTGATGACAAAGTGCTATGGAGGTGCTCAAACAAAAGAGAGGTCAATACACAACGAGAGAGTGAAACACAGAGAGACCTACAGACATGGCATTTACAGAGAGATTGAACTCAAGAGCAAACTACTGACAGGGCTTTTAAACCAAGGGAAAGGAACTGTGATTGGGTAAGAAACAGGAAGAGGTGTGTCTTCTGATTGATGATTGGATTGGTGACTGATTGGGGAGTGATGGTTTTCACCAGTGAGGAGAGAAGGAGAGAAAAGAACACAGGATACACACACACACACACACACACACACACACACACACACACACACACACACACACACACACACACACACACACACACACACACACACACACACACACACACACACACACAGGATACACACACAGGATACTGGTATCCGTAACAATGTGTCTGTACCTATGTTTCTGTTGCTTCACAATGGTAATATAATGGACCTGTATGTACAATGTTGTAATAAACTGGACCTGTATGTATAGCGTAGTAATATAATGGACCTGTATGTACAGCGTAGTAATATAATGGACCTGTATGTATAGCGTAGTAATATAATGGACCTGTATGTACAGCGTAGTAATATAATGGACTTGTATGTACAGCGTAGTAATATAATGGACCTGTATGTACAGCGTAGTAATATAATGGACCTGTATGTATAGCGTAGTAATATAATGGACCTGTATGTACAGCGTAGTAATATAATGGACCTGTATGTACAGCGTAGTAATATAATGGACCTGTATGTATAGCGTAGTAATATAATGGACCTGTATGTACAGCGTAGTAATATAATGGACCTGTATGTATAGCGTAGTAATATAATGGACCTGTATGTACAGCGTAGTAATATAATGGACCTGTATGTACAGCGTAGTAATATAATGGACCTGTATGTATAGCGTAGTAATATAATGGACTTGTATGTACAGCGTAGTAATATAATGGACCTGTATGTACAGCGTAGTAATATAATGGACCTGTATGTACAATGTTGTAATATAATGGACCTGTATGTACAGAATGGTAATATACTGGACCTGTATGTACAGCGTGGTAATATAATGGACCTGTATGTACAGAATGGTAATATACTGGACCTGTATGTACAGCGTGGTAATAAACTGGACCTGTATGTACAGCGTAGTAATATAATGGACCTGTATGTACAGAATGGTAATATACTGGACCTGTATGTACAGCGTGGTAATAAACTGGATCTGTATGTACAGCGTGGTAATAAAATGTACCTGTATGTATAACGTAGTAATATAATGGACCTGTATGTACAGCATAGTAATCAACTGGACCTGTATGTACAGCGTAGTAATATAATGGACCTGTATGTACAGCGTAGTAATATAATGGACCTGTATGTACAGCGTAGTAATATAATGGACCTGTATGTACAGCGTAGTAATATAATGGACCTGTATGTACAGCGTAGTAATAAACTGGACCTGTATGTACAGCGTAGTAATATAAGGGACCTGTATGTACAGCGTAGTAATATAATGGACCTGTATGTATAGCGTAGTAATATAATGGACCTGTATGTACAGAATGGTAATATACTGGACCTGTATGTACAGCGTGGTAATATAATGGACCTGTATGTACAGAATGGTAATATACTGGACCTGTATGTACAGCGTGGTAATAAACTGGACCTGTATGTACAGCGTAGTAATATAATGGACCTGTATGTACAGAATGGTAATATACTGGACCTGTATGTACAGCGTGGTAATAAACTGGATCTGTATGTACAGCGTGGTAATATAATGGACCTGTATGTATAGCGTAGTAATATAATGGACCTGTATGTACAGCGTAGTAATATAATGGACCAGTAGGTACAGCGTGGTAATAAAATGAACCTGTATGTATAGCGTAGTAATATAATGGACCTGTATGTATAGCGTGGTAATAAAATGAACCTGTATGTATAGCGTAGTAATATAATTGACCTGTATGTACAGTGTAGTAATATAATGGACCAGTATGTACAGCGTGGTAATAAAATGAACCTGTATGTATAGCGTAGTAATATAATGGACCTGTATGTATAGCGTAGTAATATAATGGACCTGTATGTATAGCGTAGTAATATAATGGACCTGTATGTACAGTGTGGTAATATACTGGACCAGTATGTACAGGGTGGTAATAAACTGGACCTGTATGTATAGCGTGGTAATATAATGGACATGTATGTACAGCGTGGTAATATACTGGACCTGTATGTACAGCGTGGTAATAAGTTGGACCTGTATGTACAGCGTGGTAATATAATGGACCTGTATGTACAGCGTGGTAATATAATGGACCTGTATGTACAGCATGGTAATATAATGGACCTGTATGTACAGCGTGGTAATATAATGGACCTGTATGTACAGCATGTGTGTAACTTAGACCAT
Source organism: Oncorhynchus gorbuscha (assembly GCF_021184085.1). NCBI lineage: Eukaryota > Metazoa > Chordata > Actinopteri > Salmoniformes > Salmonidae > Oncorhynchus > Oncorhynchus gorbuscha. The sequence goes on from NC_060198.1 coordinate 3,504,656, forward strand.
AAAGCAACTTTGCAGCACATTTCAACAAACACAAAGTTGTCATAAAGGGCAGATATTTAAAACACGCTATATAGTTGACAGATGGGCCTCAGATTATAAGAAGTGTTGCTACATTATAAAAAAGTGTTGCTACATTATAAGAAGTGTTGCTACATTATAAGAAGTGTTGCTACATTATAAGAAGTGTTGCTACATTATAAGAAGTGTTGATACATCATAAAAAGTGTTGCTACATTATAAGAAGTGTTGCTACATTATAAGAAGTGTTGCTACATTATAAGAAGTGTTGCTACATTATAAGAAGTGTTGCTACATTATAAGAAGTGTTGCTACATCATAAAAAGTGTTGCTACATTATAAAAAGAGTTGCTACATTATAAGAAGTGTTGCTACATCATAAAAAGTGTCGCTACATTATAAGAAGAGTTGCTACATTATAAGAAGTGTTGCTACATTATAAGATGTGTTGCTACATCATAAAAAGTGTTGCTACATTATAAGAAGTGTTGCTACATTATAAGAAGTGTTGATACATCATAAAAAGTGTTGCTACATTATAAGAAGTGTTGCTACATTATAAGAAGTGTTGATACATCATAAAAAGTGTTGCTACATCATAAAAAGTGTTACTACATTATAAGAAGTGTTGCTACATCATAAAAAGTGTTGCTACATTATAAGAAGTGTTGCTACATCATAAAAAGTGTTGCTACATTATAAAAAGTGTCGCTACATTATAAGAAGAGTTGCTACATTATAAGAAGTGTTGCTACATTATAAGATGTGTTGCTACATCATAAAAAGTGTTGCTACATTATAAGAAGTGTTGCGACATTATAAGAAGTGTTGCTACATCATAAAAAGTGTTGCTACATTACAAGTGTTACTACATTATAAGAAGAGTTGCTACATCATAAAAAGTGTAGCTACATTATAAGAAGAGTTGCTACATTCTAAGTCACGCAGAACTCCCCCACGCACCGCCAATCCATCTGTCAATCAAAAGTCATGACTAGGAATCTCACACACACACACACACACACACACACACACACACACACACACACACACACACACACACACACACACACACACACACACACACACACACACACACACACACACACACACTCACTCACTCACACACACACACACACACACACACACACACACACACACACACACACACACACACACACACACACACACACACACACACACACACACACACACACACACACACACACACACACACACACACACACACAACCCTGAAATGAAACCACTTGCACCACATTGTAATTTGACTCATGTGATTATAACCCTGCTACAAGTCTGGTCTCCATATGGTCATTCAATACAAATCCATTCAGGCTCTTATGTCTTTCAACTCGGCTCATGTGTTGTGTTTTGTGAAAGAGTCAGGCTTTTCTCTCTCTCTCTCGTTTCCCCCTTTTCTTGTATTTCCGAGTTTGTGAAGTGCATCCCAGCTCTGTCTGGTTGCTGACTGACAGTGGTCTACTTAGCTGAGTTTTTGCTGTGCTTGAGTAAAGCAGTGCAAGACTAAGGCTCAGAGGCCTGTATTGAGCCTGTACAGATGACTCAAGACTCATTTTCAATCGTTTATGAAGTGGGCTGTCATTTATATAATGTATCACAGACTCCATACGTTTTATTTACATCATATTTACATTTACATTTACATCAGCAGATGTCACAAAGTGCTGTACAGAAACCCAGCCTAAAACCCCGATCAGCAAGCAATGCAGATGTAGAAGCACGGTGGCTATTAAATAGTCTGAAGTTTTTCCTAGCCACCATTCATCTAACGCTTTCAACTTTGCTTTGTGGAGGTCTGTTCTCTTCCCTGGTTAGTCACTCAAAAAGGGGATGGAAAGGTGTTGTTTTACAGCCCTTTTATACAGCCGGAGCAGAAACAACACCCCATTACGAGGCCAACGTGAATAAAACCAATAGCACCCTATAACCAAGAACGTTACCACATATAACCTTTAATAGTTACAGGTAACACACACCTTCCTGGCTGTGTGTGTGTGTGTGTGTGTGTGTGTGTGTGTGTGTGTGTGTGTGTGTGTGTGTGTGTGTGTGTGTGTGTGTGTGTGTGTGTGTGTGTGTGTGTGTGTGTGTGTGTGTGTGTGTGTGTGTGTGTGTGTGTGTGTGTGTGTGTGTAGAGAGATATGAATAGGGATAGTGTATGGGGTTAGAGGGTAATCCATGAGGTTTTATTTTCTCTGCATACCGGTTGAACTAAATCTCATTATGAGTACAAGTTATTTATTGGGTTGTTTCAGCCAACAGTGAGAAACATGTGGAATCGAAAAATGTTTTATAAATAAAGTTATTAACCTTTGTCTCAATGCATGCCAGAGCCTTGTATGGGCCGCTGCCCTGCACACACACACACACACACACACACACACACACACACACACACACACACACACACACACACACACACACACACACACACACACACACACACACACACACACACACACACACACACACACACACACACACACACACACACACACTGACCGTTTTGTTTTATAAATTGCACGATAGCCAGGACCACCAAAACAGAGATTGTTTTTTTATCATTGAAAAGTGCAATTACAATCTAATGCTGTTACAGGCCACTTCTTTTCCCTGTTAGGCTTTATTTGATTAATTTGGCTGCAGCTTTCATCCTGGGTTTACAAGGCGAAGAGCCCTGAACCACCCATGTAGAGCATGTTAAACACAGGGTTCACCCACTGTAAGATACGTCAACAGCTAGACAGCAGAATGCAGACACATGGGTATGTGTGGTGACTGGGCAGGACAGAGTGAATATTGTGGTCATCCTTGATGATTACAGTATCGATAGTCCTGTTCTTCTAAAGTGTATCACATCTATCCCCATGGCAACACATTCCCCCTCTTCATCACCATCATGTCTATCCCCATGGTACATACTGTGCATTCCCCCTCTTCATCACCATCATGTTTATCCCCATTGTACATACTGTGCATTCCCCCTCTTCATCACCATCATGTCTATCCCCATGGTACATACTGTGCATTCCCCCTCTTCATCACCATCATGTCTATCCCCATTGTACATACTGTGCATTCCCCCTCTTCATCACCATCATGTCTATCCCCATTGTACATACATTTCCCCTCTTCATCACCATCATGTCTATCCCCATGGTACATACTGTGCATTCCCCCTCTTCATCACCATCATGTCTATCCCCATTGTACATACATTTCCCCTCTTCATCACCATCACGTCTATCCCCATGGTACATACTGTACATTCTCCCTCTTCAACACCATCACATCTATCCCCATGGCAATACATTCCCCCTCTTCATCACCATCACATCTATCCCCATTGCACATACATTCCCCCTCTTCAACACCATCACATCTATCCCCCCTCTTCATGGCAATACATTCCCCCTCTTCATCACCATCACATCTATCCCCATGGCAATACATTCCCCCTCTTCAACACCATCACATCTATCCCCATGGCAATACATTCCCCCTTCTTCATCACCATCACATCTATCCCCATGGCAATACATTCCCCCTCTTCAACACCATCACATCTATCCCCATTGCAATACATTCCCCCTCTTCAACACCATCACATCTATCCCCATGGCAATACATTCCCCCTCTTCATCACCATCACGTCTATCCCCATGGCAATTTATTCCCCCTCTTCATCACCATCACATCTATCCCCATTGCCCATTCCCCCTCTTCACATCTCTATCCCCATGGCAATACATTCCCCCTCTTCATCACCATCACATCTATCCCCATGGCAATACATTCCCCCTGTTCAACACCATCACATCTATCCCCATGGCAATACATTCCCCCTGTTCATCACCATCACATCTATCCCCATGGCAATACATTCCCCCTCTTCATCACCATCACGTCTATCCCCATGGCAATACATTCCCCCTCTTCAACACCATCACACCTATCCCCATGGCAATACATTCCCCCTCTTCAACACCATCACACCTATCCCCATGGCAATACATTCCCCCTGTTCATCACCATCACATCTATCCCCATGGCAATACATTCCCCCTCTTCATCACCATCACGTCTATCCCCATGGCAATACATTCCCCCTCTTCAACACCATCACACCTATCCCCATGGCAATACATTCCCCCTCTTCATCACCATCACATCTATCCCCATGGCAATACATTCCCCCTGTTCATCACCATCACATCTATCCCCATGGCAATACATTCCCCCTCTTCATCACCATCACATCTATCCCCATGGCAATACATTCCCCCTCTTCAACACCATCACATCTATCCCCATGGCAATACATTCCCCCTCTTCATCACCATCACATCTATCCCCATGGCAATACATTCCCCCTCTTCAACACCATCACATCTATCCCCATGGCAATACATTCCCCCTCTTCAACACCATCACATCTATCCCCATGGCAATACATTCCCCCTCTTCAACACCATCACATCTATCCCCATGGCAATACATTCCCCCTCTTCATCACCATCACATCTATCCCCATGGCAATACATTCCCCCTCTTCATCACCATCACATCTATCCCCATGGCAATACATTCCCCCTCTTCAACACCATCACATCTATCCCCATGGCAATACATTCCCCCTCTTCAACACCATCACATCTATCCCCATGGCAATACATTCCCCCTCTTCATCACCATCACATCTATCCCCATGGCAATACATTCCCCATCTTCATCACCATCACATCTATCCCCATGGCAATACATTCCCCCTCTTCATCACCATCACATCTATCCCCATTGCACATACATTCCCCCTCTTCATCACCATCACATCTATCCCCATGGCAATACATTCCCCCTGTTCATCACCATCACATCTATCCCCATGGCAATACATTCCCCCTCTTCAACACCATCACATCTATCCCCATGGCAATACATTCCCCCTCTTCATCACCATCACATCTATCCCCATTGCACATACATTCCCCCTCTTCATCACCATCACATCTATCCCCATTGCACATACATTCCCCCTCTTCATCACCATCACATCTATCCCCATGGCAATACATTCCCCCTCTTCATCACCATCACATCTATCCCCATGGCACATACTGTACATTCCCCCTCTTCATCACCATCACGTCTATCCCCATGGCACATACATTCCCCCTCTTCATCACCATCACGTCTATCCCCATTGCACACACATTCCCCCTCTTCATCACCATCACATCTATCCCCATGGCACATACTGTGCATTCCCCCTCTTCATCACCATCACGTCTATCCCCATTGTACATACATTCCCCCTCTTCATCACCATCACATCTATCCCCATGGTACATACTGTACATTCTCCCTCTTCATCACCATCACATCTATCCCCATGGTACATACTGTACATTCTCCCTCTTCATCACCATCACGTCTATCCCCATGGTACATACTGTATATTCTCCCTCTTCATCACCATCACGTCTATCCCCGTGGTACATACTGTACATTCTCCCTCTTCATCACCATCACGTCTATCCCCGTGGTACATACTGTACATTCTTCATCACCATCACGTCTATCCCCATGGCACATACTGTGCATTCCCCCTCTTCATCACCATCATGTCTATCCCCATTGTACATACATTTCCCCTCTTCATCACCATCACGTCTATCCCCATGGTACATACTGTACATTCTCCCTCTTCATCACCATCACATCTATCCCCATGGTACATACTGTACATTCTCCCTCTTCATCACCATCACGTCTATCCACATTGTACATACTGTACATTCTCCCTCTTCATCACCATCACATCTATCCCCATGGTACATACTGTACATTCTCCCTCTTCATCACCATCACATCTATCCCCATGGTACATACTGTACATTCTCCCTCTTCATCACCATCACGTCTATCCCCATTGTACATACATTCTCCCTCTTCATCACCATCACATCTATCCCCATGGTACATACTGTACATTCTCCTTCTTCATCACCATCATGTCTATCCCCATGGTACATACTGTACATTCCCCCTCTTCATCACCATCACGTCTATCCCCATGGTACATACTGTACATTCCCCCTCTCCATCACCATCACGTCTATCCCCATGGTACATACTGTATATTCTCCCTCTTCATCACCATCACGTCTATCCCCGTGGTACATACTGTACATTCTTCCTCTTCATCACCATCACGTCTATCCCCGTGGTACATACTGTACATTCTTCATCACCATCACGTCTATCCCCATGGCACATACTGTGCATTCCCCCTCTTCATCACCATCATGTCTATCCCCATTGTACATACATTTCCCCTCTTCATCACCATCACGTCTATCCCCATGGTACATACTGTACATTCTCCCTCTTCATCACCATCACGTCTATCCCCATTGTACATACTGTACATTCTCCCTCTTCATCACCATCACATCTATCCCCATGGTACATACTGTACATTCTCCCTCTTCATCACCATCACGTCTATCCACATTGTACATACTGTACATTCTCCCTCTTCATCACCATCACATCTATCCCCATGGTACATACTGTACATTCTCCCTCTTCATCACCATCACATCTATCCCCATGGTACATACTGTACATTCTCCCTCTTCATCACCATCACGTCTATCCCCATTGTACATACATTCTCCCTCTTCATCACCATCACATCTATCCCCATGGTACATACTGTACATTCTCCTTCTTCATCACCATCATGTCTATCCCCATGGTACATACTGTACATTCCCCCTCTTCATCACCATCACGTCTATCCCCATGGTACATACTGTACATTCCCCCTCTCCATCACCATCACGTCTATCCCCATGGTACATACTGTACATTCCCCCTCTTCATCACCATCACGTCTATCCCCATGGTACATACTGTACATTCCCCCTCTTCATCACCATCACGTCTATCCCCATGGTACATACTGTACATTCCCCCTCTTCATCACCATCACGTCTATCCCCATGGTACATACTGTACATTCTCCCTCTTCATCACCATCACATCTATCCCCATGGTACATACTGTACATTCTCCCTCTTCATCACCATCACATCTATCCCCATGGTACATTCTGTACATTCCCCCTCTTCATCACCATCACGTCTATCCCCATGGTAAATACTGTACATTCTCCCTCTTCATCACCATCACATCTATCCCCATGGTACATACTGTACATTCCCCCTCTTCATCACCATCACGTCTATCCCCATGGTACATACTGTACATTCTCCCTCTTCATCACCATCACGTCTATCCCCATGGTACATACTGTACATTCTCCCTTGTCATCACCATCTCCCTGTTTAGACAGGTGGTCTTCCTTATTCAACACATTCAAGTAGATCTATGAACCCTTGGGAGGTGGGTGGAAGAAGGGATAGAGAGAAAGAGAGAGACTGAACTCCAGATCTTCAACATCATGGCCAACACCCCCCCCCCCCTCTCTCTCTCATCCTTTTTACTTTTCATTTCATTCCATGAAGTTCACATCTGGATGGCAGATGTCTATCTCAGGCAGAACATATTAGTTATTTCTCCCTCCTTCTTTCCTCCTCTCTCTCTCTCTCTCTCTCTCTCTCTCTCTCTCTCTCTCTCTCTCTCTCTCTCTCTCTCTCTCTCTCTCTCTCTCTCTCTCTCTCAGTTCACTTTTCCCTCCCTCCCTCTCTTTTTGTGAGTGCAGGCAGGCATGGTGATAATCCTCCTCTCTTCCACCTGGCCTGGACCACCCACTCTCTCACAGCACTATAGAACTGAGCCAGCAGCCCACCAACAGAGAGGCAGAGCAGAGGCTGGGGGAATACCAGAACAGCACCACCATGTGGTGAACTTGGAGAACTGCACCGGGAATTACCAGGAGGACTTCAGCTGTAGTGGTGCCGGCTTTGTCTGTAGGCTACCACAGGCCTATGTCTCCACCTAGAGGGACGTGTGCAGAGACTGAACACGAGTTGAGTCGTGTAGGTTAACCATCACATGGGAACAAGTTATTTGGGAAAATTGTGTGAGTGAATGAAAGTGGAAAAGTGATGTCGCGGTATTTCCTATTTTGCAGAGCTTTCGACCAACATGGCTCACCGCCCGCGGCTTAATTGTCGGTCACGCTGAATGAACCCGGAACGCCGGAACCCATTTAGAGTGGAATTTGGACGGTGCCTGTGCTGTTGATGGGGAATATGAGTGGAGAGAGGAAGAAGATACTGTGTTGTGGTACACAGTGTCATCGTGACCCTGGGGGATTACACACTCACACGGATACATACACACACTCAAACGGACACACACACACACATGTACGCGCACACACACTGACGTGCCGCTCACACACACAGACGTGCTTGCACACACACTAACACACGTACACGCAGAAGGAAAACTTGCTCGCATGAATACAGACACACACACACACACACACACACACACACACACACACACACACACACACACACACACACACACACACACACACACACACACACACACACACACACACACACACACACACACACACACACACACACACAACCCCTAACCCACTCAGCCATTGTATTTTCTCCTTTTGGAAGTATCTGTGGTGGCTTTGCCAAAAGGGGAAGTGGGATGAGCACGTGATAGAATGAGGATGAGGACTTGCCGGGGGTCAAGGGTCATATAGGGAAGTTGATTGTAGCAGAGACCGTGGCTGTGAGGATAGGTCCCATGTACCACTTACCAATTGGTGGGCTGAAATTGCATTACCCAGTAGTTAATGCTTTAACTGTGGGGACAGATTTGGCTTTGTGGCTGTGAACTTGAACTTTGTGTTAACCGTGGTATCTGCTGTTAAAGGAAACAATCCTCTTGTGTCATTCCAACAGCCATTCTCCCTCTCTGTCCCAGCGGGTCAAGCCTCTGTCCAGAACTGAGTTCCTATAGTACTTCACCCTCTCTAACTCTCCCCCCTCCCCCGCTGCCCTCCCCAGCCAATCAGAAACATGGGGGTCTCAGTGCAGTGAGATTCCGCTGCATGCGTGGTGTGTGTGAGTGATGGGCGTTGGTGGTCCGCTGCTTTCACACCTGTGGCTGTGGCAGATATATCCTGTTTGGAAAGGACCGAAGGCCTCACCAACGTCCTTATGACCCCCCTACACACACACACACACACACACCATCTCACCTCCTCTGCTGCCAGGAAGTGTGCACAGGAAACAGCTGTCCCCTGCGTCCGTTCGACCCCCTTCCGGCCAGGTGCATCCTGGGAAAGAAGTGATGTGTGACTGTCGACTGACGTTCAGCTCTTCTATGGCGTCGTTACAACCCAGCCAAATCACTATTATGACTGAGTGTAGACATAATTGTGTAGATTGACATATTTCCCTGTACTGCAATTCTATTGATAATGCTAACCAACAATTAGTAAGTGCAATGTTCTTTTAGATTCTCCCTGACGATTACAGAGACCTGATAGAAATACAATGATAAATCCTACAGTCTACCTGTATGAGTAATTGTTCTGGGCTCCATCTCCTATGAACGTCCTATCTAATCAAAATCATAGCATTTGGCACATTCACACAGCTCTCAGATTGCCTTAGTCTTTCTATATATTGGCCTAGATTCCAGTGCTAAATGGACGCTCACCCAATGGGAATTCACCCCGTCATAACTAATGCATTGTGTTCTGTTTGAAGAAGAACAGACTCCAAGACAACCAGGAAAAATAACACCCAAATACATCTGTGGTTATGAGCTTAGACGTGTCTGTAGTCTGTCCCACTGGCCGTCACACACACACACACACACACACACACACACACACACACACACACACGCACGCACGCACGCACACGCACACGCACACACACACACTGTACTGTATTGTTTGTCACTTTCTCCATCTATAGCACTGTGAGTATTGCCTCAAACAATTAGGCCGTACTGATTCCTATCACCAGACACACAATAGTGTTTACATGAGGCTGAGGAAACGTGGCCATGGAGCCCATCTGTGTGTGCGCTTGAACGCTTATGTATGTGTCTTGGTGTGCGTGATTGCGTGAATGTGTGTGTGTGTGCTTGAGTGCTCATGTACGTGATTGTGTGAATGTGTGTGTGTGTGTGTGCTTGAGTGCTCATGTACGTGATTGCGTGAATGTGTGTGTGTGTGCTTGTTTGTTAAATGATGTGGACTTAATGGAGTTAAGATGTACAGACATAGATGAATATCTGTATATCATGAGTACTCACATTGGTATATGGTGGTCCTGTACAGTGATTAATTTGGTGATCCTGTACAGTGATTACTTTGGTGGTCCTGTGCAGTGATTACTTTGGTGGTCCTGTGCAGTGATTACTTTGGTGATCCTGTACAGTGATTACTTTGGTGGTCCTGTACAGTAATTACTTTGGTGGTCCTGTACAGTGATGACTTTGGTGGTCCTGTACAGTGATTACCTTGGTGGTCTGTACAGTGATTACTTTGATGGTCCTGTACAGTGATTACGTTGGTGATCCTGTACAGTGATTACTTTGGTGGTCCTGTACAGTGATTACTTTGGTGGTCCTGTAAAGTGATTACTTTGGTGATCCTGTACAGTGATTACTTTGGTGGTCCTGTACAGTGATTACTTTGGTGGTCCTGTACAGTGATTACTTTGGTGGTCCTGTACAGTGATTACTTTGGTGAGCCTGTAAAGTGATTACTTTGGTGGTCCTGTATAGTGATTACTTTGGTGGTCCTGTACAGTGATTACTTTGGTGGTCCTGTACAGTGATTACTTTGGTGGTCCTGTACAGTGATTACTTTGGTGATCCTGTACAATGATTACGTTGGTGATCCTGTACAGTGATTACTTTGGTGGTCCTGTACAGTGATTACTTTGGTGGTCCTGTACAGTGATTACTTTGGTGGTCCTGTACAGTGATTACTTTGGCGAGCCTGTAAAGTGATTACTTTGGCGGTCCTGTACAGTGATTACTTTGGTGGTCCTGTACAGTGATTACTTTGGTGGTCCTGTACAGTGATTACTTTGGTGAGCCTGTACAGTGATTACTTTGGTGGTCCTGTACAGTGATTACTTTGGTGGTCCTGTACAGTGATTACTTTGGTGAGCCTGTACAGCGATTACTTTGGTGATCCTGTACAGTGATTACTTTGGTGGTCCTGTACAGTGATTACTTTGGTGATCCTGTACAGTGATTACTTTGGTGGTCCTGTACAGTGATTACTTTGGTGGTCCTGTACAGTGATTACTTTGGTGGTCCTGTACAGTGATTACTTTGGTGGTCCTGTACAGTGATTACTTTGGTGGTCCTGTACAGTGATTACTTTGGTGGTTCTGTACAGTGATTACTTTGGTGGTCCTGTACAGTGATTACTTTGGTGGTCCTGTACAGTGATTACTTTGGTGGTCCTGTACAGTGATTACTTTGGTGGTCCTGTACAGTGATTACTTTGGTGGTCCTGTACAGTGATTACTTTGGTGAGCCTGTACAGTGATTACTTTGGTGATCCTGTACAGTGATTACTTTGGTGGTCCTGTACAGTGATTACTTTGGTGATCCTGTACAGTGATTACTTTGGTGATCCTGTACAGTGATTACTTTGGTGGTCCTGTACAGTGATTACTTTACTGATCCTGTACAGTGATTACTTTGGTGATCCTGTACAGTGATTACTTTGGTGGTCCTGTACAGTGATTACTTTGGTGGTCCTGTACAGTGATTACTTTGGTGATCCTGTACAGTGATTACTTTGGTGGTCCTGTACAGTGATTACTTTGGTGGTCCTGTACAGTGATTACTTTGGTGATCCTGTACAGTGATTACTTTGGTGGTCCTGTACAGTGATTACTTTGGTGGTCCTGTACAGTGATTACTTTGGTGATCCTGTACAGTGATTACTTTGGTGGTCCTGTACAGTGATTACTTTGGTGGTCCTGTACAGTGATTACTTTGGTGGTCCTGTACAGTGATTACTTTGGTGGTCCTGTACAGTGATTACTTTGGTGGTCCTGTACAGTGATTACTTTGGTGGTCCTGTACAGTGATTACTTTGGTGAGCCTGTACAGTGATTACTTTGGTGGTCCTGTACAGTGATTACTTTGGTGGTCCTGTACAGTGATTACTTTGGTGGTCCTGTACAGTGATTACTTTGGTGGTCCTGTACAGTGATTACTTTGGTTTGAGGTCCTGTACAGTGATTACTTTGGTTTGATTACTGATTGGTGGTCCTGTACAGTGATTACTCTGGTGGTCCTGTACAGTGATCCTGTACAGTGATTACTTTGGTGGTCCTGTACAGTGATTACTTTGGTGGTCCTGTACAGTGATTACTTTGGTGGTCCTGTACAGTGATTACTTTGGTGGTCCTGTACAGTGATTACTTTGGTGAGCCTGTACAGTGATTACTTTGGTGGTCCTGTACAGTGATTACTTTGGTGGTCCTGTACAGTGATTACTTTGGTGGTCCTGTACAGTGATTACTTTGGTGAGCCTGTACAGTGATTACTTTGGTGGTCCTGTACAGTGATTACTTTGGTGGTCCTGTACAGTGATTACTTTGGTGAGCCTGTACAGTGATTACTTTGATTACTTTGGTGATCCTGTACAGTGATTACTTTGGTGGTCCTGTACAGTGATTACTTTGGTGATCCTGTACAGTGATTACAGGTGATCCTGTACAGTGATTACTTTGGTGGTCCTGTACAGTGATTACTTTGGTGGTCCTGTACTGATTACACTGTTCCTGTACAGTGATTACTTTGGTGGTCCTGTACAGTGATTACTTTGGTGGTCCTGTACAGTTTGGTGGTCCTGTACAGTGATTACTTTGGTGATCCTGTACAGTGATTACTTTGGTGGTCCTGTACAGTGATTACTTTGGTGATCCTGTACAGTGATTACTTTGGTTCCTGTACTGATTACTTTGGTGGTCCTGTACAGTGATTACTTTGGTGGTCCTGTACAGTGATTACTTTGGTGATTACTTTGGTCCTGTACAGTGATTACTTTGGTGGTCCTGTACAGTGATTACTTTGGTGGTCCTGTACAGTGATTACTTTGGTGGTCCTGTACAGTGATTACTTTGGTGGTCCTGTACAGTGATTACTTTGGTGGTCCTGTACAGTGATTACTTTGGTGGTCCTGTACAGTGATTACTTTGGTGGTCCTGTACAGTGATTACTTTGGTGGTCCTGTACAGTGATTACTTTGGTGGTCCTGTACAGTGATTACTTTGGTGAGCCTGTACAGTGATTACTTTGGTGATCCTGTACAGTGATTACTTTGGTGGTCCTGTACAGTGATTACTTTGGTGGTCCTGTACAGTGATTACTTTACTGTTCCTGTACAGTGATGACTTTTGTGGTCCTATACAGTGATATCTTTGGTGGTCCTGTACAGTGATTACTTTGGTGGTCCTGTACAGTGATTACTTTGGTGATCCTGTACAGTGATTACTTTGGTGGTCCTGTACAGTGATTACTTTGGTGATCCTGTACAGTGATTACTTTGGTGGTCCTGTACAGTGATTACTTTGGTGATCCTGTACAGTGATTACTTTGGTGGTCCTGTACAGTGATTACTTTGGTGGTCCTGTACAGTGATTACTTTGGTGGTCTGTACAGTGATTATTTTGGTGGTCCTGTACAGTGATTACTTTGGTGGTCCTGTACAGTGATTACTTTGGTGGTCCTGTACAGTGATTACTTTGGTGGTTCTGCACAGTGATGACTTTGGTGGTCCTGTACAGTGATTACTTTGGTGGTTCTGCACAGTGATGACTTTGGTGGTCCTGTACAGTGATGACTTTGGTGGTCCTGTACAGTGATTACTTTGGTGGTCCTGTACAGTGATTACTTTGGTGGTCCTGTACAGTGATTACTTTGGTGGTCCTGTACAGTGATTACTTTGGTGGTTCTGCACAGTGATGACTTTGGTGGTCCTGTACAGTGATTACTTTGGTGGTTCTGCACAGTGATTACTTTGGTGGTCCTGTACAGTGATTACTTTGGTGGTCCTGTACAGTGATTACTTTGGTGGTCCTGTACAGTGATTACTTTGGTGGTCCTGTACAGTGATGACTTTTTCCATTCCACCTTGCTCTTCACTCATCGTTAGGACATGTTGTACAAACCAGCTGTGATCAATATTGTTACAGTGACACTGCCCTGCACACACACACACACACACACACACACACACACACACACACACACACACACACACACACACACACACACACACACACACACACACACACACACACACACACACACACACACACACACACAGTGGTGGAAAAAGTATCCAATTGTCATACTTTAGTAAAAGTAAAGACACCTTAATAGAAAATGAAAGTTACCCAGTAAAATGCTATTTGTATTAAAAGTAAATGGAATTGCTCAAATATACTTACATATCAAAAGTAAAAGTACAAATCATTTTTAAATCCTTAAATTAAGAAAACCAGATGGCACAATGTTCTTGTTTGTTTAATTTCTGCATAGCAGAACAGGACGACAGGCCAACACTCAGATATTATTTTCAAACTAAGCATTTGTGTTTAGTGAGTCTGCCAGATCAGAAGCAGTAGGAATGATCAGACTTTTTTAAAACTCAAGTACTTTACACCACTGCACACGCACAAACAAACACACGCATCCACACACTGATGCACACACACACCAATTACCTGCACACCCTCCCTATTGACCGAAGCTGTAATTAAACTATACAGGCTCCTGACAATGTCTCAGGACATTTTTATTAAGAAGAACGTTGAGAGAACGTGAGAGAACGTTGTCGCTCTGACATGAAAACATTAAAACCGAGCCGAAACAACTCTGATTTCTTCCTCGGGACATTTATATTGAGCTGATTGTTTAGTGTTTTGCATGAGAAAACGTTGTCGGCCTGACATTAAAACAAATCCTCACTGCTTTCTTCCTCGGTCAGGGGTGAAGCGGAAGTAGTCTGTTAGGGTTTTGTTGCTATTATTATTTCTGATCTACAGTTTGGGTTTCACACAGTACCGCAGGAGCCCAAATGAAAATGTCAACAATTTGTCTAGTTTCTTCTCTCATTTTGTCACGGGTGAGAGAGCATAAAAGAGTTGATTGTCTGTAAACTCTGAGGTCAGTTAGGCATGCAGTCTTTGAAGAGGGAGGCCCAATCTGCCTGGGGATGTTTTGTGTTCAACTGGACTGGGCTGCCGTGCAATCGTTTGATGTCAGCTTTTAGAACGGATAAAGGCTTTGCAGACAGAGCAATATAAATGATCATATGTACATGTATTTGTGATGAAGTTTGTTAAACACCTGCCTCTGCTCTGAAGGGTCTACCTTCAGCTCACGCTCTCATGTATATTGCACTGTATGTGTAATGTACATTTTGTTTAATACTTTTTCGAAGTATATTACTACCAATTTAATGCAGAAGCACAAGGTTAAGTTATTGCCTGGGGACTCACAGGTCATGGAACAGAATATATATCTGGTAGCAGGCAAAAAGCCTGACTCAGGGGAATTGTCTTCAGACCGCATGTTGCTTTTTATACGTTACACGCAAATCCACCCAGATAGATACAGCCTTGCTACAATATTAGATGTAGTTATATTTATTTGAGTGCTTTCAACTGAAACTGCAGGTGCTTAACTCGTAGGAGCTATACCCATAGTAGCTAAACTCATAGTAGCTATACCCATAGTAGCTAAGCTCATAGTAGCTAAACTCATAGTAGCTAAACCCATAGTAGCTATACCCATAGTAGCTATACCCATAGTAGCTAAACTCATAGTAGCTAAACTCATAGTAGCTAAACCCATAGTAGCTATACCCATAGTAGCTATACCCATAGTAGCTAAACTCATAGTAGCTAAACTCATAGTAGCTATACCCATAGTAGCTATACCCATAGTAGCTAAACTCATAGTAGCTATGCCCATAGTAGCTAAACTCATAGTAGCTATACCCATAGTAGCTAAACTCATAGGAGCTAAACTCATAGGAGCTAAACTCATAGTAGCTATACCCATAGTAGCAATACCCATAGTAGCTAAACTCATAGGAGCTAAACTCATAGGAGCTAAACTCATAGGAGCTAACTCATAGGAGCTAAACTCATAGGAGCTAAACTCATAGTAGCTATACCCATAGTAGCTAAACTCATAGTAGCTAAACTCATAGGAGCTAAACTCATAGTAGCTATACTCATAGGAGCTATACCCATAGTAGCAATACCCATAGTAGCTAAACTCATAGTAGCTAAACTCATAGGAGCTAAACTCATAGTAGCTATACTCATAGGAGCTAACCTCATAGGAGCTAAACTCATAGTAGCTATACCCATAGTAGCTAAACTCATAGTAGCTAAACTCATAGGAGCTAAACTCATAGTAGCTATACCCATAGTAGCAATACCCATAGTGTCACGCCTTGGTCTTTATATTTTGTGTTTTTGTTATATGTTTGGGTAGGCCAGGGTGTGACATGGGTTTATATGTTGTATTCGTATTGGGGTTTGTATTATTTGGGATTGCGGCTGATTAGGGGTGTGTCTATTTAGGCTTGGCTGCCTGGGGCGATTCTCAATCAGAGTCAGGTGCTTGTCGTTGTCTCTGATTGAGAACCATATTTAGACAGCCTGACTTTCGCGTTGTAATTTGTGGGTGTTTGTTCCTGTCTTAGTGTTGTTGTCACCAGATAGGCTGTAATAGGTTTCACGTTTCGTTTGTTGTTTTCATATACAGTTATTTCATGTACCGCGATTATTTTCATTAAAGTCATGAGTAACCTACACGCTGCATTTCGATCTGACTCTCTTCATTCAACGTTACACATAGTAGCTAAACTCATAGGAGCTAAACTCATAGGAGCTATACCCATAGTAGCTAAACTCATAGGAGCTAAACTCATAGGAGCTAAACTCATAGTAGCTAAACTCATAGGAGCTAAACTCAGAGTAGCTAAACCCATAGGAGCTAAACTCATAGGAGCTAAACTCAGAGTAGCTAAACCCATAGGAGCTAAACTCATAGGAGCTAAAATCATAGGAGCTAAAATCATAGTAGCTAAACTCATAGGAGCTAAACTCATAGTAGCTAAAATCATAGTAGCTAAACTCATAGTAGCTAAACTCATAGGAGCTAAAATCATAGTAGCTAAACTCATAGTAGCTAAACTCATAGGAGCTAAACTCATGATGATTGGTTTAATATGTAAACCTACAGTGATACTTAGCCTATGCCATCACAGGTCCCAAATGGTCATCATTCTCTGGGGCCTTTGCAATGTTTGTCTTTCAGACTGTCTGGGTAGGAAATGACGGAGACAATAAAAAAGAGGAATTGACCTTGAGAGAGAGAAAGAGAGAGAGAGGAAGCAGAGTCTTGAGGAAAGTTACTGAGATGACAGTATTGTCCACCATGCAGTGCAGTGCCACAGGTGTGATGATGTAATCACAGAAACAACCAGGACTGTCTCCATTTCTATCTTTTTTCGCTCTATCCTTTTCTTTCTCTCTATCTGTCTACCTTTTCCCACCTCTGTTGATCCTATGGTAAACACTTGTCAGAGCTATAGTGCTGCAAGTGCTGCAGACAGGGAAGTAGTTTAAATAGGACATGGATATATTAGGTTTTCCCCAATAAGATCTATTGTCTGTAGGTGTCTGCATGGCTTCCTTTGTGGTGTTATTCTATTGTGATGCAAACACATTCCCTCCATTATGGTTACCGTCCAAGTCCCTTCATATTCTAGGATTGGCTGCCCTGGTGGAACGATGCGTGCCTGTGTGTGTGTGAACCCATGAGTGTATGTCTATACAGAGTGAGATTGTATGCGCATGCGTACGTGTGCATGCGCATGTATGCGCGAGCGTGTGTTGGTATTGGGGTTGGGGGGAGGGGGAGAGGAGAGGAGAGGAGGGGGGTACATTTCCTTATCTGCGGGTCACAGGCGGCTTTGAGAGCGTTATCAGTAGCCACCACATTGTACTAGCACATCCTCTTGTCCAGTGGGGAGCGGAAAAACTCTCCTTGCAACCAAGTTCTCTCTCTCTTTCTCTCTTCTGTGTCTCTCAGTCTATCCCTTCGCTCTCTCTCCCTCTCTCTCTCGCTCCCTCTCGCTCCCTCTCTCTCTTGCTCCCTCTCTCTCTCTCTTGCTCCCTCTCTCTCTCTCTGTCTTTCACTCTCTCTCACCTCTCTCTCTGTCTCTCTCACCTCTCTCTCGCTCTATCTCTCTCTGTCCTTCACTCTCTCTCTCACCTTTCTCTCTCTCTCTCTCTCTCTCTCTCTCTCTCTCTCTCTCTCTCTCTTGCCCCCTCTCTCTCTCTCTCTCTCTCTCTCTCTCTCTCTCTCTCTCTCTCTCTCTCTCTCTCTCTTTTACTCTCTCTCACCTCTCTCTCTCGCCATCCAACTAGAGCTCTGTCTCTTCCTGGCATGGAGGGAGAGAAGGGAAGAAAGTAAAGAAAGAGAGATTGGGAACTAGAGACTGACATAAGAACACGAGTACGACATGGTCAGCATCACCTTGTCAGCTTGTGCTCCTTCGTTCACCAGAATCCCCACAAAGGATTGAAAAGGGCATTTTGTTTATTTTGTTATTCCTTGACCAATTTTTGACTTAATCTCTTGGTCTTTTGGATTTTTGATATTACATCTTTTTTTCAAACATTACTGGAGTTCCCAATTTATTTAAGGAGGACGGAAAGTAGATGTGCCATGTGCTACCTTACCTATGGTACTGTAGGGTCCTGTGGGTAAACAACTGTACTGACAGATCACGCTGGTTTTCATGCTGCGTAGGTGAGTAGGTCTGCACTGGTCAATTTAAATATTACTGTATAGGGTAAATGCTATTGAGTTCAAAGCCATTTCTCAATTTATCGTAAGTTATTGTTGTTAATTTATTGCATGAAGTTATAGTTCATTTTTCTTTGTGCAAAATATTTTTATGGAGGAAAACCTGTTATGTGTTTTTGCCTGTTCTTTGATCAAATAAATAACGTAGAAAACATTACAATAAAATACATGTTTGTGTATTTACCACAGCTATAATAAACATAACATCATATACATAAAAAAATATATATCTTTGCAGCCATACAGATATAAGACCACCAAATTATATTCATAATTTATGACTTGAAATGAACAACAAATGAGTGCATTGAGTTTTACACAGAAATACAATATGATTTTTGTCTCATGTCAAAGGAAACAAGGAATAACAAAAAACAATTCTGAATCATTACGAACATGAATTAAACATTATAATTTGATTGCAAATAATCAAATATATTTTTTTTTAAAACATGTAACAAAAAGAAAGACTCCAACACATCTTTGGGAGAATTTGTTCCATTGTTGTTTTTTTGATTCAACTTTTCTATTAATCAAATGTTTATATTGAAAAGCTCACCTTGCCTGTTCTCTCTCTCTCTCTCTCTCTCTCTCTCTCTCTCTCTCTCTCTCTCTCTCTCTCTCTCTCTCTCTCTCTCTCTCTCTCTCTCTCTCTCTCTCTCTCTCTCTCTCTCTCTCTCTCAAAAATGTGTAGATTTATATGTCATTTCTTACCAATGATCTACACAAAATACTCTGGAATGTCAGTGGAAGGAAAATTCAAACATTTTTTGTTCGATGAATGAAAAAGTAAACAGTAATATTTCTTGATTAGATAAGTATTCACCTCCCTGAGTCACTGCATGCTACTAACACCTTCAGCAGCGATTACAGCTGTGAGGCTTCTTGGTACGTTTCTAAGAGCTTTACACACCTGTATTGTGTAATATTCGCCCATTATCATTTTTTAAATTCTTCAATCTCTGTCGAGGTGTTGGGGATTAAGGCTAGACAGCCATTTTCATGCAGATAAAAGTCAAAACTGTAGCTTCACATGAGCTGTCCTCGCTTCACCACTCAGGAACATTCACCGTCTTCCTGGTAATCAACTCCCGTGTAGATTTGGCCTTGTGTTTTAGGTTACTGTCCTGCAGAAAGGTGAATTTGTCTCCTAGTGTCTGTTGGAAAGCAGACTGAATCAGGTTTTCCTCTAGGATTTTGCCTGTGCTTAGCTCTATTCCGTTTCTTTTTATCCTAACCCCCCCCACCCCAGCCTTTGCTGATGTCGAGCGTACCGTTGCCATGATGCAGCCACCACCTTGCTTGGTAATACAGAGGCAGGTACTCAGTGATGTGTTGGATTGGCCCCGAACAGAAGGCTTTTGCATAAGGAGAAGAGACCGTTGCAAAATCCAGCCATGAATTAATGAATCATCCAAGTCTTGCAGAAGCAGAACCTATAAGACAACTGTGAACTTCCTTGAAATGAGGAAAACACACACGCAGTATGATACCAAACAATGGACACCCATGACAACCATGTTGAGCCTGTCATCAGCTCGTGAGAGGGCCAGGGATACTGGATTTAGCTTTGATGTAGATTATATATGGAAAAATGTATCATTTTAATTTCCTAATTAATTCAAAATTCTTAATCTAGCTTTATTTTATTTTCACCACTTCCAGAAGAATTATCACTGAATTACCAAAGTGAATTATTGTAATGTTTGTTTATGTGCCAATGAATCCATTAAGGGATGGCTTGCCAACTGGTGATTTGACACGGAAAATAACATTTCATTCATTCATTCCAGTATTTGAGCCACTAAATCATGTAAAGCAAATGTGTCTTATCTCTTTTGTTCTGCAGGTTTGAAAACCGTCCAACATTTATGCACCGGGGACAATGTGGATTGTATGGACAGTTTGATTCATATCCGAAAAGACAGACAGACAGACTGGGGGACTAATCAACAGTGTCGGCCGATGGTGACTCATTCAAAGACAACGTACTTGGCTATTCTTCAGGATGTACTATGGGAAAAAGACGTCTAGACTACTAAACTTGAAACCAGACCAACCAGTCTGCTGTGGAGCTCCAAGAAGATCCAGAGACGCCTCGGTCAGAACACTAGTAAACACTGGCACATGATTATTGATGTGAGCATCGTCTGCCCAGCCACTGTAGATTGGACACAGCCTCTTGAGTGGGGCCATGAATGCAAGATCACACTCACACGCTCTCTCCTTTTTTTCCTTCTCTCTCTCTCTCACACACACACACACACACACACACACACACACACACACACACACACACACACACACACACACACACACATACGCACTCGCTCTCACACACGCACTCGCTCTCACACACGCAACAGGCCTCAGAATGAGAGGTGACAATAAGACTGGACTGAGCCAAACCCGAGGGCATCAGCCTTAGCTTCAACACCACCCACAGACTCCTGACCCCTGAAAACCCAGGACCCACACAGCCCATCACAGACACCTCTGGACTGATTAATAACAGCAGTAGACAACCCGTCGTTCAGGAGGACCAGGGGACTAACAGCATAATAAGGGGATATTATCTGGAGTAGCCGCAGAGGCTCGGGGCTGAGAGAGGTCTGTGGAGGTCTATAGGTGTCTAGCAGCAGCAGCTAGTGGCCGAGACACTATGCTGGGTGAGAGAGACAGAACAGCGGAAGGGGTGAGGGGTGCAGTGGTGGGGTGCCTTCCCACAGGTACCATGATGGAGAAACTGAACCCCACCTCTGACCCCCTATCGGAGTCTGAACGACTGAGCCCTCAGCAGGCCCCCTCACCGGCTTCACTTGACACTAGTAGCCCACCGCCGGTTAATGAACCAGGGAGTCCGGGAGACAGGTTTGTCCCACCGAGCCCCCCTGCCTCCCCCCCTCCACCTCCAGAGTCCCCTACCAAGTTGCTTGACCACCCTGCCGCCACCAACATCGCACCTGAACCACCGGTCTCCATGGAAACAAACAACACCAAGGGAGGAGGTTTAATTTGCTCCTCTCCGAAAGCCCCCTCCTCCTCTCCGCCTCCTCTTCTCCCAGCCCCAGTGTCTACATCCACTACCCCTGCCGTCCTCCCTACATCCTCCTCCTCCTCTTCTTCCTCCTTTTCCTCTATTGCCCCCCTCCCTCCCCACATCCCTGTTATTAGTCTGGGACACAGTAAACCCCCCCACCCCCTCTCCCTCCCCAGTAACACCCCTCTAACCACCCTGCACCCCATCCCCAACCACCCCCACCACCATGACCCTTACCATCACACCCACCACCACGGGGGCATCCGCCTCACCCAGCTCACCTCCCTGTCAGGGACCAGACCAGGGGCCCCACCGATACCCTCCCAGGGCTCCCTGCTGCCCCACCAGTACCTGCCACCACACCACTTCTTCAGCAGGTGATAGGGAAATGTTTCATATTCACATTATATTCCATTATCCAGTGGAGGCTGCTGAGGGGAGGACAGCTCATAATAATGGCTGGAATGGAGCCAATGGAATGACATCAAACATGTGGTTTCCTTGTGGTTGATGTCATTCCAATGACTCCATTCCAGCCATTATTATGAGCTATCCTCCCCTCAGCAGCCTCCACTTGCATTATAATATTTCATGTTATGACTGGCTTTCTGATACTGTATGGCAAACTGTTTCACTATAACTGACAGTTTCACTACAACAACTGACTGTTTATAACGTAGATTTCTCTTTCTGCTTTTCCTAACCCTTAATCCTAACCAATTATTCAACTAGAACGACTACTTCCCCATGTCCTATAATCACTATGATGAAATATCCTTCTGCCTCTTCATTTTCAGCAGGAACGTTGTTCTATTTTAGCAGCATGTCTCTGCCAGTGTCAGCCCTAACGAGAGAGAGCCTGCTGACAGCATGTACCCTCCATCAACATCCCAAACATAATCACCATACAGATCGCTTTGCTCGCTTTCCCTCCCTCAGTAAATCTGAAATGTTTTTTTGCCATTTCAAATCCATTTAACAATTTGAAAACCATTTAACATATGATTTACTCCCCTGAATGGCATCGTTTGTACTTCTACAGTTTATATTAGTTTATTGCTTGGATACTTTTGTTTGTTATCTTTCATTTCCAATGAAAACTCTCTCACGTTCCTCCCTCTTTGGACACCACTATAATAATGTTTCATAATGTTTACATACTGTTTTACCCACTTTCATATGGTTATACTGAAGTCTAGTCAAGGCCATTATATTTAACTATTGCTATAACAATTGCTAATCCTACGTATTCTTCAGATATACTACATATTCTATCCACATACTGTCCACAATGTCTATACGTCCCACCACAAATAAACACAGTTGAAGTCGGAAGTTTACATACACCTTAGCCAAATACATTTAAACTCAGTTTTTCACAATTCCTGACATTTAATCCTAGTAAAAAATTCAGGTCAGTTAGGATCACCACTTTATTTTAAGAATGTGAAATGTCACAAGAGAGAATGATTTATTTCAGCTTTTATTTCTTTCATCACATTCCCAGTGGGTCAGAAGTTTACATACATTCAATTAGTATTTGGGAGCATTGCCTTTAAATTGTTTAACTTGGGTCAAACATTTTGGGTAGC
Source organism: Oncorhynchus gorbuscha (assembly GCF_021184085.1). Classification (NCBI taxonomy): domain Eukaryota; kingdom Metazoa; phylum Chordata; class Actinopteri; order Salmoniformes; family Salmonidae; genus Oncorhynchus; species Oncorhynchus gorbuscha. The sequence goes on from NC_060198.1 coordinate 3,528,236, forward strand.
CTTCCACAAGCTTGAATTTTGGCCCATTCCTCCTGACAGAGCTGGTGTAACCGAGTCAGGTTTGTAGGCCTCCTTCTGCACACACATTTTCTGTGGAATTGAGGTCAGGGCTTTGTGATGGCCACTCCAATACCTTGACTTTGTTGTCCTTAAGCCATTTTGCCACAACTTTGGAAGTATGCTTGGAGTCATTGTCCATTTGGAAGACCCATTTGCGACCAAGCTTTAACTTCCTGACTGATGTCTTGAGATGTTGCTTCAATATATCCACATAATTTCCCTGCCTCATGATGACATCTATTTTGTGAAGTGCACCAGTCCCTCCTGCAGCAAAGCACCCCAACAACATGATGCTGCCACCCCGTGCTTCACGGTTGGGATGGTGTTCTTCGTCTTGCAAGCATCCCCCTTTTTCCTCCAAACATAACGATGGTCATTATGGCCAAACAGTTCCATTTGTGTTTCATCAGACCAGAGGACATTTCTCCAAAAAGTACGATCTTTGTCCCCATGTGCAGTTGCAAACCGTAGTCAGTTTTTTTATAGCGGTTTTGGAGTAGTGGCTTCTTCCTTGCTGAGCGGCCTCTCAGGTTATGTCGATATAGGACTCGTTTTACTGTGGATATAGATACTTTTGTACCCGTTTCCTCCAGCATCTTCACAAGGTTCTTTGCTGTTGTTCAGGGATTGATTTGCAGTTTTCGCACCAAATTACGTTCATCTCTAGGAGACAGAACGTGTCTCCTTCCTGAGCGGTATGACGGCTGTGTGGTTCCATGGTGTTTATACTTGCGTACTATTGTTTGTACAGATGAACGTGGTACCTTCAGGTGTTTGGAAATTGCTCCCAAGGATGAACCAGACTTGTGGAGGTCTACCATTTTTTTCTGAGGTCTTGGCTGATTTCTTTTGCTCTTCCCATGATGTCAAGCAAAGAGGCACTGAGTTTGAAGGTAGGCCTTTGAAATACATCCACAGGTACTCCTCCAATTGACTCAGATGATGTCAATGAGCCTATCAGAAGCTTCTAAAGCCATGACCCACTGGAATTGTGTCATGCACAAAGTAGATGTCCTAACCAACTTGCCAAACTATAGTTTGTTAACAAGACATTTGTGGAGTGATTGAAAAACTAGTTTTAATAACTCCAACCTAAGTGTATGTAAACTTCTGACTTCAACTGTATATACACATTTGTACTCCGGACTCCAACATTGCTTGTCCTAATGTTTCTATATTTCTTCATTCCAAGATTCATGTGTATTGTTGTGTATGTTAGATATTACTGCACTGTTGGAGCTGGGAACACAAGCATTTCGCTACACCTGCAATAACACCTGTTAAATATTTGTAAGCGACCGTTAAAATGAGATTGGATTTGATTTGATTCTCTCCTTCTCTCTCTCTCTCAGTTCTCATCTTGGTCCCTCTGGTAACTATGGAATCTTTTCCAGTAGAAGCATCAAGAGACGGTCCTCTTCACACTATGAGTTGGATCTCAGTGATGGTAAATAGAAGATAAACTGGGGTGACTGTCCATGGACTACTGACCAATACCAGCATACGATAAATCAATCAGAAACCGTTTATGTAGTGTATGTATGTACACATACACCACAGGAGGCTGCTGAGGGGAGGACAGCTCATGATAATGGGCGGAACGGAGTAAATGGAATGGCGTCCTGGAAACTATGTATGTGATGGATTTGATACCAGTCCTCTGATTCCGCTCCAGTCATTACCACAGGCCCGTCCTCCCCAATTAAGGTGCCGCCAACCTCCTGTGATATACACTGAGTATACCAAATATTAGGAACACCTTCCTGATATTCAGTTGCGTGTATGTACATGTGCATACTAGTACGTATGTGTATTTAATGCAGTGTGCCTGTGTATCCTCATCCAGCGGGCCCTCCTCAGAAGCTGGCGAGGCGTGTGTTCACCAACAGCCGGGAGCGGTGGCGCCAGCAGAACGTCAACGGGGCCTTCTCTGACCTCCGTAGGCTCATCCCCACCCACCCTCCGGACAAGAAGCTCTCCAAGAATGAGATCCTCCGACTGGCCATGAAGTACATCGACTTCCTTGTCACCCTGCTCAACGACCAGTCCCAAGACAAAGCCAGGGGCTCGCCTGAGGAGGAGACCCAGGATGAGAGGGCCCAAGTGGGGCTGAACAACAAGGATATGCACCCACTTTTCCAGGGTGACACTCCCTCTTCAACTATGGTCTACCACGACAGAGGAGACTCCACAGACTCATCGATCATCGCCCTGGCAACCTCCCCGACCTCCAGTTGCTATAGCAACACAGACAGTGAGGAGAACCTGGGGGGCGGGGCTAAGAGCTCAATGGTGGTGCCGCGGGGCATTCCGGGAAAGGTCAAAGGTCAGATTCGGACTGCGGTGACACTTGCCAACGACCAGCGGTGACATGACATGTGACGTCACAAAGAGGACAAAATTGAATACCTGGTGGCAAGTAATATCCGACAAACTGACAGAAAGGACACAAATGTACAGTATACTTACTACTCTACCAGCAATCTATGAGACTTTTGGAATCGATGTAGTTCTTTCAATAACATGGTATATCTGCAAGGTCAGTTCTGAGTTCTTGTAGCAGTTTGTGGTAGTGTTTGACTGCCCCTCTGTCTGGATTTTGTGTCCTGCAGTGTGGGACTGAGGCTTTCTGGGTAACGTAAGCTGTTTCATCAGAACTGAGGCTTCTATAGGGCTACCTGGGAAATGTAGGCTTGACTGTTTGTACATGCAGTCAGCACAGTGTCAGTTGCCCTAAAACCTCTGAAGGAGCCATGTTGACCTCATGGCTTTTTGCTTCCTGAAGTTTGAGACATTAAAAAACATCAATGACGGTAACCTTCAGCCACTAGTTTATGTGGCAATTTTTGAAGTTTCCTATTTTCTTTCTTTAGTCAGATGAAGAAGATGGTCCCACCCTCCCTCCCTTAGAAGACAACATTGTGACACAGTTGTCCCAAATGGCACCCTATTTCCTGTTTAGTGCACTACTGGTCAAAAGTATTGCACTATGTAGGGAATAGGGTGCCATACGGGACATTGACCGTGCTAGCTGACCGAAATAAAGAGTGTTTTAGTTCTCTCTTCCTTATTCAACATCCTCTTATTGCACTCCAGAATACATGCAGCCCTGTTATCAGCACAATTTCTCAACCCATACAATTGTTTCGCTGCTGTGTCCAGTTTGAGAAACAGACAGTCTAGTCGCTGGCAAAGTTGTTCTGTGAAGGGGTGAAGATGTGTTTTTGTGTTCAGAAAATCAACCGTGCTTATTTTATGGCTGTAAGTTGGTTTGTGATCCTATAAAAAGTGTGTTGTGAGAAAGTGCACATAAGAACATTTTGTATTTTTATTTATCTAATATGAATTAATTAATATGAACCCTAACTTCCTGTCCACACCCCAGGTCAACCCTAACCCTAACTTCCTGTCCACATCCCAGTTCAATCCTAACCCAAGCCATAGCCCATAACCCTAACCCTACCCACTGTGCACAGATTCAAAGTCTATTCCAAGTTGGTTCAACATTTCATTTTAATGACGTGGAACCAACGCTGATTCAACCAGTGTGTGCCCAGTGTGTGCCCAGCTCAACTCTAACACTACCCCTATAATACCACTCTGAGAGAATGCCTTGTCTGCACTCAATCAGTCATCCATTACCATTTAGAAAAATGTTGTCTTAGAGAGAGAAAGACAGAGACAGAGACATGAGAGATTGATGCTTGACAGAGAGAGAGAGACAGAGAGAGAGAGACAGAGAGAGAGAGACAGAGACAAGAAGTACCAGTTCTTAAGAAAGGTGGAAAATGCTCATGTCCATGTAGACATAGCTGAGTGATGACAGTACCGTGAGAATACCCGGACGTGGAAAAATGCTCCCTGCTGAACGCCTGCAGTCCACTGTCCCTTCAGTGAAGCTGCAAACGGGTGTGGAAATGGAGGCGTGGGTGGAGGGTAAGGGGTGGTGGTGGTGGGGAGGTGAGGGTGTTGGTGGGGGTGGAGGGTAAGGGGTGGTGGTGGTGGGGGTGTTGGTGAGGGGGGGGTATGGTGGTGTGGTGGTGGTGGGGGGGTAAGGGGTGGTGGTGGTGGGGAGTTGGGGGTGTTGGTGAGGGGGTGGAGGGTTGGTGGTGGGGAGGGGGGGGTGCAGGGGGTGGAGGGTAAGGGGTGGTGGTGGAGGGGGTGGGGGTAAGGGGTGGTGGTGGGGACATATGCTATTTAATGCAGGGGGTGGAGGGTAGGGGTGGTGGTGGGGAGGGAGGGTGGGGGTGTTGGTGAGGGGGGGGGTGGAGGGTGGGGGGGGTTAGGGGTGGTGGTGGTGGGGGGAGGGGTGGTGGTGGGGGGGTGGTGGTGGGGGTGTTGGTGAGGGGGTGGAGGGTAAGGGGTGGTGGGGGGAGGTTAGGGGTGGTGGTGGTGGGGGTGGAGGGTAAGGGGTGGTGGGGGGGGTTAGGGGTGGGGTGGTGGTGGGGGTGGTGGTGGGGGGGGGGTGGTGGGGGGGGGGGTGGTAGGGGGTGGTGGGGGGGGGTGGTGGGTTAGGGGTGGTGGTGGGGTGGTGGTGGTGGTGGGGAGGGGTAAAAAGGGGATGGTAACACGTGAAGCTATGAAACAGTACGTTTTGGTACAATTTTGTAAATGCTGACAGATCATTTGTTAGTTTGAAATGGTGGCATCTATTTGTGTCAGTAAAATGTATTATGCGTGAAATGGCGGTGAAAATGCCTTTATGCACAAATAATAACCATCATATCGACATAAACTTGGAGTCACACGATGATATGATGTGTGGTCCTCTTGACACACCTTTCCAAAAATGTTGTCTTATTCTGGTGACATGATGATTGATGCTTGACTGCTGTTTGACAAAATATTCTCTCTCTTAGCCATAATAATCTCACCATGTAGACGAGCCTACCTGCACAGCCTGCATTACCTGCACTGTATAGCTGTTGTTGGCTGGCGCGCACGACCAGAGTCGGCACATATGCTATTTAATGCAACAGGTTTTGTGTCACAACTATCGGTAAAAAAGTGATGGAAACACGTTGAACTTTCCATTTTTATTCAGTAAATGAAACCTTAACCGAAAAAGACATGTTTTTGTGCACTACGTCATCAAGCACTGATTTTTATCCTCAACAAGTCAGTTTGGTGGAAACACACCACTGGTGGGAAAATGTGCATATTGGATGGAACCCTAGTTATGGAAACCTAGTTATGGAAACCTAGTTATGGAAACCTAGTTATGGAAACCTAGTTATGGAAACCTAGTTATGGAAACCTAGTTATGGAAACCTAGTAGAATAATTATTCTGATAAAGAAAAAGTAACTTTTTCACAACATAGAGGCATACAAAGACAAAACAAAGGTGGTACAGCGAGGAGAGATGATAAAGTGGTACAGCGAGGAGAGATGATAAAGTGGTACAGCGAGGAGAGATGATAAAGTGGTACAGCGAGGAGAGATGATAAAGTGGTACAGCGAGGAGAGATGATAAAGTGGTACAGCGAGGAGAGATGATAAAGTGGTACAGCGAGGAGAGATGATAAAGTGGTACAGCGAGGAGAGATGATAAAGTGGTACAGCGAGATGATAAAGTGGTACAGCGAGGAGAGATGATAAAGTGGTACAGCGAGGAGAGATGATAAAGTGGTACAGCGAGGAGAGATGATAAAGTGGTACAGCGAGGAGAGATGATAAAGTGGTACAGCGAGGAGAGATGATAAAGTGGTACAGCGAGGAGAGATGATAAAGTGGTACAGCGAGGAGAGATGATAAAGTGGTACAGCGAGAGAGATGATAAAGTGGTGGTACAGCGAGGAGAGATGATAAAGTGGTACAGCGAGGAGAGATGATAAAGTGGTACAGCGAGGAGAGATGATAAAGTGGTACAGCGAGGAGAGATGATAAAGTGGTACAGCGAGGAGAGATGATAAAGTGGTACAGCGAGGAGAGATGATAAAGTGGTACAGCGAGGAGAGATGATAAAGTGGTACAGCGAGGAGAGATGATAAAGTGGTACAGCGAGGAGAGATGATAAAGTGGTACAGCGAGGAGAGATGATAAAGTGGTACAGCGAGGAGAGATGATAAAGTGGTACACGAGTGAAAAAAACGCAGAAATGGATGAATATGCTGAAAATAATATTAGGATGAAGTTTGATTGAACAGTATAAAGCAATCAGAAGAGAAAGCCCCGTTGAAACCACCTAGAATGTATCTGTTGCCACCCTCCCTACGGTCCTGCACTACTCATGAAGCATATTTAGAACTTTTATTATTAAAAAAACGTAAAATACTGTCAAATACCATCATACCGTCAAAAATGTTGACGATATGGCCCAGCCCTAGTTGGTGTCCCCCTCAACCCTTTCCCCCAGGTTGGCTGCGTGTCTCCAGCTATCAGGTGGCCAGGAAATGGCTCTACAGTTAGTGCTGTCTCATCTACAGCCATTAAGTTGCCTGATGGGGATACTGTGGTGCAATCAACCGCTACATGCATGGAAGAGGGGAAAGAGGGAAGGGCAAAAAAAAGAGGCGGAAATAAGAGAAAATCAGCCACAAAGGCCCTCGTTCCCTCTCCCTTTCTCTCTCTCAGACCCCCCACCACACCCGGTCGTTCTGACACAACAGGAAGGACTGGTTACATAACCTTATTGCCTCTGCCTCTAGCCTCCATCTCTGACGTGCCAACCTGGCCCTGGCTCCCTCCGTGCAGGCCAACAGTGGTGCACTCCACGGCCGGCTCCCCCCGTGCCGCCCAACAGCTGTTACCGTAAAGTAGGTTTTGGCTTTTCTAGGGCATTGTAGATGAGCATAAGCATCTGTCTGTGGTTCCAAAGGGTCAAAGGTTGCATGTTCGAATCCAGTGATATAAAGTTGTTTTTGATATTTTGTTTTAAGCCTATGCCAAACCTTAATCGTTGCATGAACCATTCAGGATGAATGTCTAACTTTAAGAATTTGGAGTTAACGCCTAAACTTAACAACCTCAAACACTTTGAAATGTGACATTTGAGAAACATGGATGAACGTCTAATTCATTCTGACGTGAGACTGTGAGAGCTTGTAGGGTGAACTACGGAGGCCCCTGAGGATCAGATCACACAGGGGAGAGGTGGTTGGTGTGGTAGGGGGTGGTGTCCTAGACCTGCTCTAACCAGACCTACTGATACAAGAGGCCTGGAGGGTGAGGCAAAGCAGTCTGGGACATGGAGATAATACCCAATTGCCTCTGCCTCCCCTCTGGGTTTTATTACATATTTGCAGAACAAACTTTACATATTGTAGGCCTTCAAACCCAACTGAATGATATTATCATGCAATGTGTTTTATTAGCATTAATAAACGGATTAACTATATGCACAATAGTAGTTTAACATTTAAAGAAACCATGTTGAATGTAATTTGAATAATAATGACGTAGCACATGTGAGTTATTTAACAAGTCATAGTTGTAATAGCTGGAAAAGAAATACAACAAAACATTGAATTAGTCAATGAGAACCGGTATTTGCTGCAAAACAACTTACACACCAGTATATGTTGTACAATGTTACCAACATTATGTTCACAGATATACAATATTACCAACATTATGTTCAAGCAATAAGGCCCGAGGGGGTGTGGTATATGGAAAATATACCACGGCTAAGGGCTGTTCTTAGGCACGACGCAACGTGGTATATAGCCCTGGTATATTGGCCATATATCACAAACCCCCAAGGTGCCTTATTGCTATTATCAACTGGTTACCAACGTAATTAGAGCAGTAAAAATAAATGTTTGTCATATACCACGGCTGTCAGCCAATCATCATTCAGGGCTCGACCAACCCAGTTTATAATCACAGATATATACAACGTCTGCGCGGTCACAGGTGGATATATATCATAGGTAGAAACCTATCAAATAATCTCTCATAACATGCTGTACTGTACATCCATATCAACGTGTGCGGATCTGACTCTCTCACTCTGTTTTCAACACCTTGTCCAAGATTTCACCTTCTATTCTCCCTGTGGCATCTGTCTCTTCTGCTGAGTTCTTTGTCTGGCTAAACCTCCTTCTCCCCACCTCAGTGACCACAGATCCAGCAGTGGCCCCTATAGCTCCCCCTATGGGCCCTCCAAAGAACACGCCCACCACCCCACCCAGCAGCGCACCTCCAGCCGTCAGCTTGGGGACCTTACTCGCTCCCGCCCCCACCTTCTCCCACACCGAGCGAAGGAGCGACGAATACCATGCAGGAGAGGACGAGAGCGAGGGAAGATTTTCCAATTCCAGGGCGCTCACACTCTTCTCCGCCTCCTCTCTCGTTCTCTCGTTCTCCTCCTCATCTTCCTCTGTCTCTCTCAAGGGCTGCATGGAGTAGGAATGAAGCGCTTGTCTCTTCACCTCCTCTCCTCTTCCCCTCCTCTCCCTCACTATCTCCTCCTGTCTCTGTCTCACCCTATCCTCCGCCTCCTGGAAGAGCGGACAGGAGAAACACTCTCCTCCTCCCTCTCTCACCGTCTGCTCCACCTTCTCCAATAACTCCCCCACACTCCTCCTCTTCCTCTCCTCCTCCTCTTCTCCTCCGCTCCCTCTCTCCATCACATGATACCGATCCCCACATCGTTTAACCAACTCTAACAAATCTCTCCTCTGGCTGGAGATATACTTCTCCACTCCTTCCACTCCCACTTTCCCGCTCTCCTTCAACCGATCGGAGTGAGTGAAGAGGACCAGGGTGTGGGTCCGGACCGCCCCGGGACCAAAGACTTTCTCTAGGGCCCCTAGAGCCTGTAGCTCTGCCTGGGCTGGTTGGTCTACGGGGACACAGAGGATGAAGGCGTGGGGGCCAGGGGCCGAGAGGGCCACACAGGACGACAGCTGGGAACGGACCACATCGGGAGGGTGCTCGGAGCGGAACCAGTCTGGAGTGTCCACCACTGCCACCTGGAGGTTAGAGGGAGGATAAAGAGGAGGAGAAGAGGATTTGTTGAGGTCTGAAATTACTAGCATGTAGCTAGTCATTTGAGGTCACTACTATATTGATTTTACTGACGCAAAAGTTCAACTTGACCCCCCCCCCATTTACTGTGAAAGTGTTTACAGTCATTAACACTATAACATTCTTAGACATAATACTTGATGGTTTCAGTTTGAAACAAGTCAAACTGCAGACCTCAATAGACCTCAATAGACCTCAATAGAACTCAATAGACCTCAATAGAAGTCTCAATAGACCTCAATAGAACTCAATAGAACTCAATAGACCTCAATAGAAGTCAATAGACCTCAATAGAAGTCAATAGACCTCAATAGAAGTCAATAGACCTCAATAGAAGTCAATAGAAGTCAATAGACCTCAATAGAAGTCAATAGACCTCAATAGACCTCAATAGACCTCAATAGACCTCAATAGAAGTCAATAGACCTCAATAGAAGTCAATAGACCTCAATAGAAGTCAATAGACCTCAATAGAAGTCAATAGACCTCAATAGAAGTCAATAGACCTCAATATAAGTCAATAGACCTCAATAGACCTCAATAGACCTCATATTATTCAATGATTAAGAAAATAGAAACTCAATAAAGCTGTAATAACGATTAATCAATCACTAACCCGTCTCCCGGCAACGAGGGCCCTGCTCTTCTGACAGTCCTGAGTGACGGCTGTGGTAATGTCTGGTCGAGACACAAACTCCTCCCGCCCCAGTATGATATTACCTGCTGCACTCTTCCCTGACCCTGACCTACCCAGCAGAACCACACGCAACTCTGACTGGGAGGAGGAGGAGGAGGAGGAGGAGGTGTAGGAGGAGGAGGAGGTGGTTGTCTTCTCTCCAATGCTGTTGATTCTGTGGCAGACTGACAAGGACAGACAGTATGTTTAGATCACTCCAAATCTGTTGATTCTGTGGCAGACTGACAAGGACAGATAGTATGTTTAGATCACTCCAATGCTGTTGATTCTGTAGCAGACTGACAAGGACAGACAGTATGTTTAGATCACTCCAAAGCTGTTGATTCTGTGGCAGACTGACAATGACAGACAGTATGTTTAGATCACTCCAAAGCTGTTGATTCTGTGGCAGACTGACAAGGACAGACAGTATGTTTAGATCACACCAATGCTGTTGATTCTGTGGCAGACTGACAAGGACAGACAGTATGTTTAGATCACTCCAAAGATGTTGATTCTGTAGCAGACTGACAAGGACAGACAGTATTTTTAGATCTTTCTCACATTTAGATGAAATGGGGAAAAGTTAAAGAACACCACAATTGACATTGTTGTGTTACACTGAGAAGTATGTGACCTTACAGTTATTAACAACTTTCTGGGCTGGTTTTGCGTCGATTTCGGACAGCTGTGAGAGTATAGCGCCCTCTAGAGACAAAAAGATAGAATTACAACAGAGGAACACAGTCTCGTGAACAACCCTTCATTGCCACACATTACTTTCAGTGTCAAAGTAGTTAGTTTGAGCTTGGTTTGAGTAATGGACATATATATCCATACCGAAGTGTGACTAGTGGACAGTTTCCATACAAAATGGGTCTTTACCTTCAGTCAGATGGAAACTAGGGATCCTTGTGAACAGCGCTGGACCACCATTCTGGGGCTTTTTTGGCTGCTGCTGTTGTGCTGGTGTTGATTGAAGACAGTTAACCAAAGGTTTCACAGTCACTTTCTCTTCCATATCTTCCCCCTCTTCCCTTCTTCTCCTCTCAATCTCTTCTTCTCTTTTCCTCTCCATCTCTTCCCTTCTCCTCTTGATCTCTTCCCTCTCTTCCTCTCTTCTCCTCTCTATAGCAGAGTTAGGTGTAACCTCTCTTTTCTTGTTTCCCCAATATCTGCGTGTCTCTGTGTTGGTGACGTGTCTAGATTCCAGTTCCCTCTCTCTCCCCCTCGCTTGTTCTTCCACCTTCTCCTTCAATTCCCTCTCTCTCCCCCTCGCTTGTTCTTCCACCTTCTCCTTCAGTTCCCTCTCTCTCCCCCTCGCTTGTTCTTCCACCTTCTCCTTCAGTTCCCTCTCTCTCCCCCTCGCTTGTTCTTCCACCTTCTCCTTCAGTTCTCTCTCTCTCCCCCTCGCTTGTTCTTCCACCTTCTCCTTCAGTTCCCTCTCTCTCCCCCTCGCTTGTTCTTCCACCTTCTCCTTCAGTTCCCTCTCTCTCCCCCTCGCTTGTTCTTCCACCTTCTCCTTCAGTTCCCTCTCTCTCTCCCTTCTCTTCCTTCTCTTCTCCATCTCATCTTTTCTTCTCTTCTCCCACTCTTCCTCTATTTTTCTCTCCATCTCTTCCTTCTCTTTCCTGCTCTTCATTATCTCATCCCTCTCTTTCTTTATCTTCTCCATCTCTTCCTTCCAATTTTCCATCTCCTCACTCTCTTCCCCTCTCTTGATCTCTTCCCTCTCTTCCTCTCTTCTCCTCTCTATAGCAGAGTTAGGTGTAACCTCTCTTTTCTGGCTTCCACAATATCTGCGTGTCTCTGTGTTTGTGACGTGTCTAGATTCCAGCACAGTCTCTTTCTCCTCCACTTTGTACCTCTTCAGTTCCCTCTCTCTCCCCTTCGCTTGTTCATCCAACTTCTCCTTCAGTTCTCTCTCTCTCTCCCTCGCTTGTTCATCCAACTTCTCCTTCAGTTCTCTCTCTCTCTCCCTCGCTTGTTCTTCCACCTTCTCCTTCAGTTCTCTCTCTCTCTCCCTCGCTTGTTCATCCAACTTCTCCTTCAGTTCTCTCTCTCTCCCCCTCGCTTGTTCTTCCACCTTCTCCTTCAGTTCTCTCTCTCTCCCCCCACCTTCTCCTTCGCTTGTTCTTCCACCTTCTCCTTCAGTTCTCTCTCTCTCCCCCTCGCTTGTTCTTCCACCTTCTCCTTCAGTTCTCTCTCTCTCCCCCCTCGCTTGTTCTTCCACCTTCTCCTTCAGTTCTCTCTCTCTCCCCCTCGCTTGTTCTTCCACCTTCTCCTTCAGTTCTCTCTCTCTCCCCTCCTTCGCTTGTTCTTCCACCTTCTCCTTCAGTTCTCTCTCTCTCCCCCTCGCTTGTTCTTCCACCTTCTCCTTCAGTTCTCTCTCTCTCCCCCTCGCTTGTTCTTCCACCTTCTCCTTCAGTTCTCTCTCTCTCCCCCTCGCTTGTTCTTCCACCTTCTCCTTCAGTTCTCTCTCTCTCCCCCTCGCTTGTTCTTCCACCTTCTCCTTCAGTTCTCTCTCTCTCCCCCTCGCTTGTTCTTCCACCTTCTCCTTCAGTTCTCTCTCTCTCCCCCTCGCTTGTTCTTCCACCTTCTCCTTCAGTTCTCTCTCTCTCCCCCTCGCTTGTTCTTCCACCTTCTCCTTCAGTTCTCTCTCTCTCCCCCTCGCTTGTTCTTCCACCTTCTCCTTCAGTTCTCTCTCTCTCCCCCTCGCTTGTTCTTCCACCTTCTCCTTCAGTTCTCTCTCTCTCCCCCTCGCTTGTTCTTTCATCTCTCTCTGCAGGGTGTTTTGTCGTATGTAGCATCCTCTGTTCTTTTGTACCATGTTCTCCACCTGAAATAAAGCACAGTGCCTCAAATATACAATACCAACAGGGTGGTTATACGTATTTGCAACATTCCGTGGACGTAGTAATAAAGTATTTGAAAGTGATGTGTCAATAAAGTGGGTGGGTCCTACAAATTGACAGTAGAAGCACATACAGGCACTACATCAATTGGATCCACTGTCATCACTATCATTATAAGATGGGAGGGTTGTCATGGTTACCTTCTCCAACAGCTCCCTGACCTGCTCCCTGTCCTGCGGTCGGCGGTTGTTGAGGACGTGGTATTGGCCCCCACACCTGTCAATCACCTCCCTGAGCCCAGGGTCCTCTCCCTCCAGGTACTGCCCCGCCCCCTGGCCCATCAGGTAGTCTCCACAGGTGAACAGCACCAGGGTGTGTTTCAACACACCCTCCCCAAATACCTCCTCCAGCTCAGCGGGCACTCTGTGCTCCACCTGGATCAATTAGAACAATGCAAATACATGGTATTCATAAGCACAATGTGCATCATTAAGTCAAACAAAAGGAAATAACACAGAACATAGAGACTGTTCAGGACTCACAACACCGTAGTAAAACTACATGGCAAAACACCAGAGACGCAATAACAAAGAAACATAGAACTTCTCTGAACGATTAGAGAATTATTAGACCCACCTCGGTGAACTGGCCGACAGGAACCAGCAGCAGGAAGGCGTGTGGCCCCGGGGCAGCCAGCTCAAGTACCCTCTCTGTCTCCTTCCTCACCCCAGCCTCCATGTGGCCCCCGCTCCAGTACCAGCGAGGGGCCTCCACCACAGTCAACCTCCGGCCCTCGGAGACCCCAGGCCTCAGCTGGCAAAGCCTGGGGGAAGAACCAGAGGAGGAAGGAGAGCCGGAGGAGGACTGGCCCAGGAGGGTGTCTCCTGACAGGGTCTTGCCACAGCCGATGGTCCCGAGGAGGACCAGGCGGAGCTCTGGCTCTGGAGTTCTGGCATGGCTGCCGGGGAGGACGTCAGTCATAGCTGAAAGAGAGAGAGATTAGTTACAGATAGTGAAGAGGTATTACTGACAGTACTTACAGCCTGATGGTCAAGATGATGTTCATTCGTGTGAATAAATGACTTTGTTCTCCATACCACTAGTTATGAGCGTGGGAATAAAATGTAAGGGCGTGTGTCTTTGTGTGTAGCCGCAGGCTTCTCTCTCACACCCAGTCTGTCTAACTGCCATGATTAACACACCTGAAAGTTCAACTGGAAATGCGGGCTGGGTTTCCTCTTGTCTTATCTAACCTGGGTCAGTCATCCTGCGGCAATTATCATTCAAAAGATAACCCAGAAGAGGTGTTACAAATAAATGCTTACTGTCAGTGAACACCTTTGAAGCAGTGTGTCTGGTGTGTGTGTATCTATCTTTCAATTGGAATGTGTGTATGAGAGATGCAAAGATTCAAGTTACAGGTGAGGTATTGTCTGTGTTCACTGATCTGCCTGTGTAGTGTCAAACCACACTTTCTCCCCCATCCCTCTTTCCTCGTGTGTGCATGCATCATGTGCACGGGTGACCAATTTCCAGCCACACCCCCGCACGCCTGCCAGGCCTGTCCAACGACATACCCCTGCCAGGCCTGTCCAACTACATTCTGTTCAGAACAACGTGTGGAGTAATACTCAAACACACAATGTACACTGCAAGCTCACAGCACCAGAACATAAAAACCGCACAACCAGTACGACATATACAGCATATGTAGATCTACTTCGGTTAGACACGCCCTGACAACCTGTTGTTTATGTCCCGTGTTTCTAACCACAGACGACCATGTCCTGTCAACTCTCCTATAGCAGGGAAAATGGACCAGACCTGATGCTGTGCATTATGATCAGTTTAAACAACCATATCGTTTACTGCCTACACATGGCAGGGTGGCATTGCATCAGGGGTTGAGGTCAAATGAAGACCTCCGCGAGGTGTAGGAGAAACAGTACTGTAGCAACAGCTTCACATTCACAGGCGTCTTCGATTTAGATTAGATCATGTGAAATATGAAGAAATTCAAGGCTTTTAAATACCTTACCTTATGTTCAGTTTTAAGAACCCTCCTGGCGGACATACACGGTACACACATCAACCACCTAAATCTACTGAGGTATCCCCCTTACCCAGGTAGGAGTTTGTTGGAACGGGTTGTTGGGTTCTGTCTGTATCCCTGTGTGTCTTCTCCTTCCTTCTCTCAGATGAACCCAGTCGCTCTGAACCGGCTTGTCTCTCCTGTGTAACCCTCCTCACCTCTATGAGTCTGTTATGGCAACACCTATCCTTCCTCATCAACCTCTAAATACGGCCAAACTACATGGATTAAGGAGTGTCGGTATTAGTGAGTCACCGGTCTACCTAGTACACCCTCCCTGTCTCGGTCACACGCGCACGCTGAAACACAGCAACATTCCCTGGCTCTATTGTTCAGAGGCCACCAGGTATTCCGTGGAGAGGCGGAGTGGTAAACAGTGACACTCACGCCAAACGTTCACCACAGCCAATGAGGGGTACATGGGTGGCGATGGTCTACGCTGAAGAGAGTGGGTACCAATCTAGAGTACCAGTCAAAAGTTTGGACACCTTCATTTAAGAGTTTTTCTTTATTTTTACCATTTTCTACAATGTAGAATAATAGTGGACATCAAAACCACCAAATAACACATACAGAATCATGTAGTAACCAAAAAAGTGTTTAACAGATCAAAACATATAGCCACCCTTTGCCTTGATGACAGCTTTGCACTCTTGGCATTCTCTCAACCGGCTTCATGAGGAATTCCAACAGTCTTGAAGGAGTTCCCACATATGCTGAGCATTTGTTGGCTGCTTTTTCTTCACTCTGCATTCCAAACCATCTCAGTTGGTTTGAGGTTGGGTGTTTGTGGAGGTCAGGTCATCTGATGCAGCACTCCATCACTCACCTTCTAGGTCAAATAGCCCTTAAACAGCCTGGAGGTGTGTTCACGGTCATTGTCCTGTTGCTTCACTGTGGGAACCACTCATGCGGAGATCATCCGTTCACCTACTCTGCATCTCACAAAGACAAGGTGGTTGGAACCAAAAATCTCAAAGTTGGACTCATCAGACCAAAGGAAACATTTCCACCGGTCTAATGTCCATTGGTCATGTTTCTTGGCCCAAGCAAGTCTCCTCTTCTTATTGGTGTCCTTTAGTAGTGGTTTCTTTGCAGCAATTCAACCATGAAGGCCTGATTCAGTCTACTCTAAACAGTTGATGTTATGCTGTGTCTGTTACTTGAACTCTGAAGCATTTATTTGCGCTGCAGTTTCTGAGGCTGGTAACTCTAATGAACTTATCCTCTGCAGCAGAGGTAACTCTGGGTCTTCCTTTCCTGTGGCGGTCCTCATGAGAGCCAGTTTCATCATAGCGCTTGGTTTTTGCGACTACACTTGAAGAAACTTTCAAAGTTGTTGAAATGTTCCAGATTGACTGACCTTGTCTTAAAGTAATGATGGACTGTCGTTTCTCTATGCTTATATAGGGCTGTTCTTGCCATAATATGGACTTGCTCTGTCTTCTGTATACCATCCCTAACTTGTCACAACACAACTGATTGCCTCAAAGGCATTAAGTAAAGAACTTCCAGAAATGACCTTTTAACTGGGCAGGTAAGGGTGTGGCTGGAGGTTCTTTACAAGTCCACCATCAGATTTGCCACCAATGCTCCTTATAGGACACATCACTGCACTCTATACTCCTCTGTAAACTGGTCATCTCTGTATACCCGTCGCAAGACCCACTGGTTGATGCTTATTTATAAAACCCTCTTAGGCCTCACTCCCCCCTGTCTGAGATATCTACTGCAGCCCTCATCCTCCATATACAACATCCATTCTGCCAGTCACATTCTGTTAATCAAGGCAAAGGGTGGATACCTTGAAGAATCTCAAATATAAAATATATTTTGACTTAAACCTTTTTTAGTTACGACATGTTTCCATGTGTTATTTCAGTGTAGTCTTCACTATTATTCCACAGTGTAGAAAATAGTAAAAGTAAAGAAAAGGCCAGGAATGAGTCCAAACGTTTGACTGGTACTGTATATGTGATGGTACATTACGAGCTAGATTAGTTCTACGGGTGTGGTTGAATATCTGTACAGCAGGACGCACCGTTTTGGAATGTTCAGAGAAATAGGCTACGTAGAACAAACATGCCTCTTTGACATGTAGAACAAGGAATCACATTGGTTCTATTCATGGCACTTCTAGTCGATCTGCAACGTTCAACAACTTCTGGCAAATGAATGTGGCCCTGAAATTATATCCAAGTAGCAAGATACCCACTGCAGTGTTTTACAGTTCTAGAACCGAACCCACTGCAGTGTTTTACAGTTCTAGAACCGAACCCACTGCAGTGTTTTACAGTTCTAGAACCGAACCCACTGCAGTGTTTTACAGTTCTAGAACCGAACCCACTGCAGTGTTTTACAGTTCTAGAACCAAACCCACTGCAGTGTTTTACAGTTCTAGAACCAAACCCACTGCAGTGTTTTACAGTTCTAGAACCAAACCCACTGCAGTGTTTTACAGTTCAAGAACCAAACCCACTGCAGTGTTTTACAGTTCAAGAACCAAACCCACTGCAGTGTTTTACAGTTCAAGAACCAAACCCACTGCAGTGTTTTACAGTTCAAGAACCAAACCCACTGCAGTGTTTTACAGTTCTAGAACCAAACCCACTGCAGTGTTTTACAGTTCTAGAACCAAACCCACTGCAGTGTTTTACAGTTCTAGAACCAAACCCACTGCAGTGTTTTACAGTTCAAGAACCAAACCCACTGCAGTGTTTTACAGTTCAAGAACCAAACCCACTGCAGTGTTTTACAGTTCAAGAACCAAACCCACTGCAGTGTTTTACAGTTCTAGAACCAAACCCACTGCAGTGTTTTACAGTTCTAGAACCAAACCCACTGCAGTGTTTTACAGTTCTAGAACCAAACCCACTGCAGTGTTTTACAGTTCTAGAACCAAACCCACTGCAGTGTTTTACAGTTCTAGAACCAAACCCACTGCAGTGTTTTACAGTTCTAGAACCAAACCCACTGCAGTGTTTTACAGTTCTAGAACCAAACCCACTGCAGTGTTTTACAGTTCTAGAACCAGAAGAAGCACTCTGGCGCCTCCGGTATTGTCTGACATCCTGTCAGTCTAAAAACATGTGGCTGTTGTGAGAACAGACACTGACAGTCTAAAACCATGTGGCTGTTGTGAGAACAGACACTGACAGTCTAAAAACATGTGGCTGTTGTGAGAACAGACACTGACAGTCTAAAAACACGTGGCTGTTGTGAGAACAGACACTGACAGTCTAAAAACACGTGGCTGTTGTGAGAACAGACACTGACAGTCTAAAAACACGTGGCTGTTGTGAGAACAGACACTGACAGTCTAAAAACATGTGGCTGTTGTGAGAACAGACACTGACAGTCTAAAAACATGTGGCTGTTGTGAGAACAGACACTGACAGTCTAAAAACATGTGGCTGTTGTGAGAACAGACACTGACAGTCTAAAACCATGTGGCTGTTGTGAGAACAGACACTGACAGTCTAAAACCATGTGGCTGTTGTGAGAACAGACACTGACAGTCTAAAACCATGTGGCTGTTGTGAGAACAGACACTGACAGTCTTACGTGATGAGTCAGAGCTCAACAAGTGGAAATGATTCTCTTAAATAGTCCAAGTATTTCATCTGGAACAATAATCCATGAACCGTTGATTAGAAGCTCTTGCCAAGTTGGATAAATATCAAAACGAGTGCATGAACAAAACACGTTTTAATGGAACAAATGAAACTAAACAAATGGTTTATCTTTCAAATTCAATATGAACCCAGATAACTTTGGAGGTAAAGTAGAGCGGGACGCGCAGATTGGGACGTTCGCTTAAAAGCCCCTCTTAAAACAAACGGCTTACTTATCCCCCATCCCTTCAAAAGGCCCCAAACAGACAGGAAGGAACATCTTCAAAGTATGACAACATCCTGTTTGCCCTGGTTAAGGCTCTTCTCCTCATCAGACAGACTTCACAAACCAGGCATCACATAGGCAATGTTGTCCAGAGTCTCTGCCTAGAAGAAAGATGGGGATAATAGAAGAGGGTGGTGAGGGTCCTAATCATTTGACAGCTACTGAATGTGTGTGTGTGTGTGTAAGCCTCACCAGTGTGTGTGAGTGTGTAAGCCTCACCAGTGTGTGTGTGTGTGTGTGTGTAAGCCTCACCAGTGTGTGTGAGTGTGTAAGCCTCACCAGTGTGTGTGTGAGTGTGTAAGCCTCACCAGTGTGTGTGTGAGTGTGTAAGCCTCACCAGTGTGTGTGTGAGTGTGTAAGCCTCACCAGTGTGTGTGTGAGTGTGTAAGCCTCACCAGTGTGTGTGTGTGTAGTGTGTAAGCCTCACCAGTGTGTGTGTGTGTGTGTAAGCCTCACCAGTGTGTGTGTGTGTGTGTGTGTGTGTGTGAGTGTGTAAGCCTCACCAGTGTGTGTGTGAGTGTGTAAGCCTCACCAGTGTGTGTGTGAGTGTGTAGCCTCACCAGTGTGTGTGTGTGTGTGTGTGTGTAAGCCTCACCAGTGTGTGTGAGTGTGTGTAAGCCTCACCAGTGTGTGTGTGTGTGTAAGCCTCACCAGTGTGTGTGAGTGTGAAGGGCAGCTGCGTAGCTCAGGGACCAGAGAGGTGAGACAGGCCAGGGGAGCCAGGGCACACAGTAGAGAGTCCAGTAACACAGACAGACTACCTGACACTGCCATCATCTCCTAGAGAGAGAGACAGAAAGAGACACCAACAGGGAAAGAGACAGAAATAAAGGGAGGGTCAGGGCGAAAGAGAGCGAGATTCATCACACTATCAGCAACTTCAATCAAACAATGTTATCATGACATTTCCGTATTCAGTAGCCTTTCAGTGTGAGGACAATGAAGCCAACAGTGTTCAACCAGGCCACCTTAGTTCCCTGAAGCCGGTGGCCAATGTGAGACAGCGATTCCCCCAGCAGCTGTAGGTGGGCCGCTGCGTTCACTGGGTCTACCTCAGGCCCTGTCAACATGGGTGAGTCTGTGGTATCAGGGGTCATGAGACTGCAACTAGCTGTAGAGGCCTCCGCTCTTATCTCGTTCTGCTGGTCGTCCATGTACATCCAGAACGAAGGCATGGTAGACTCCTCCCTACTCTGGGAGAGGAGCGGGGGGGGGGGGGGGGGACGAGGGATGAGTAAGAAGCAGAAAAGGAGATCAGTGGAAGGAAACTTACCCAGCACTGCCCTCTGCTGTCCATTTGACACAATAACACCTAGAAGCTGCTCTTTTAGACACAGATCTAGGATCAGTACACCCTCCCGATATCCTTAACATTAATCACTAGTGGGGAAATGATAGACATAACTTAGATCAGTGTCTAGAGGGCAACATGGTCTTCCTCTTACTAACCATCTCCAGAAAGAGGCCTTAGTCCCCGGGTGAATCTCAATTCCTCTCTCCTTGATTCCTTCTTAAACCTCATTAGAGGAGAACGTCTGAGGCTGCAAGGAATCAAGGACATAAAATGGAGACTCACCCCACCTATTCACTCACTTCCTCAAATCTCTCCCCTTCTGTCAACCATTCATCTGGTGATTCACAGGTCTGGTGGTCGTACTGGTGATGGGAGAGAACATACAACTCCGGTCCTGCACTGCCATTGGTCCAACTGTGGGGGTGGGTGTGGTCACCTGTAAAGAGTACGGAACGGATGCAGCACCTATGAGATTGAGCCAAAACTACAGGGAGCCGTGCGTCCCAAATGGCACCCTATTCCCTACATAGTGCACTAGTTCTGACCATGGTTAAAAGTAGTGCACTATGTAGGGAACAAGGTGCCATTGCTCCAAATTTCATAGTCACGCTCACGATGTATCCGCGTTCCAAACCTGAATGTCTCCTCTTCTTCTTGTATGATTTCTTGCATTTGCGTTCTTTGACAACAAGTTGTTCCTCATCCGCCACTAGGTCATCATCCTCATCCTCATCCTCATCCTCCTCTCTCAGGAAATCTTTGTAGGATCTTTTCTTCTCTCTCAGACTGCGACTGGTCACAAGGCCCACCTCTCCCTCCATCTTCTACACCTGGGAAAGAGAGGCAGTAATATAGATGCACATAACATGATACAATGTATAGGTTCAAATATACTGAATAGGCTACTATTGCAAAGAAGCTGCTTGGGCACACTGGCAAGAATATGCCTTTGAACCTGCTAACAGGTGCATTCTACCACCTCTAAACAAACACTCTGCCTACCTGCTCCGCACAAATGTAAACGCAGTAAGGAGGTGGCTCTGTTGCTCAACCACTCGCGGTAATTTCGATTATGAAATAGCTATGTGTTTTTCAACAACGACTCGGTAGCTGATCAGGAGAGCTCCGTTTTGGCTTTTCGATGTGTCGACAAAGAACTGATGGACCATCTCCAAACTTCACCCACCGCTTGTCGCCATCTTTGAAGAGTTCAAAGTTTGCTGCGCTCACAAGCGCAGGATAACGCACCCCGTGGGTGGAGGCGCATGGTTGACGTAACATGAGACATTGGCCTACACTTTTCAAAGACTAACAAAATCAGTATTATTTGTGAAAGTATTATTTGCAAAACATTGCAATGTATGTTACAATTTTGCCGTGTGATTAAATGCATATGTTTTTACTCACAGACTGTCAGGCTAGCCTACTCTACTCAATTTATAGGTGGTAAATCGTTGCTCCATAATTTCCTGAATTTGAAGTCTCCTTCGCTGGTGGGATGATTTCTACACCATTGGAATGCGAGTCCCCGCTGGTACAAATGCCGCGGACTCATGTTTAGGAAATGGTCGAATCGTTCTCGCCCCATTTGCTCCCCCTTCCCTGACGTCCACATAGTCGCTGAATCACGGTAAGCGTTCAAAGCAATATTCTTATCGCTGACTGCTTCCGCATGGAAATCACGTCCTAAACCTTTATGACCAATTATTTTATTGCTACAATTTAGCACACCAGTTGTACGCAATCTATATATTTGGCTGCATTGTTGCAGACTTGCAGGTTGCAACAAAGTTACAGTTATGGATTATTCTCCATTAAATAAATGAATCTTTAAATCAAATATTATGGCATCAAAATTGAATAATTATACCCTTATAATGCATACTCATATTAACAATATCATGTATGAATCATCAACTGATATTAGACCCAAGAGGGAATTAAATAGTAATAGTTGTTTACTTCTGTGTGATACATCATTGCCAAATTGCCACTGCCATTTCCAGGCATGATTGAGAGCTTTGTTGTGACAGAGAGAGGGAGGTTGAACTTGGCAGTCAGCGATTAAGTCAAACAGCATTGCAGCACACTGTGTGTACAGAAACAGTGGAGAGTATTTAGGTTACACTGTTAACAATTAAACCAACAGGTGTCTATTCATCTTTCTTTACCCATGCTAATTGAATGTCCTGTACAGTACATCCACAGAGACTAACATTAGTCTAGTGGACGGAGGGTGAGGAGTTCAACAAAATAATACTCAACTATAAAGTACAGTACATCCACAGAGACTAACATTAGTCTAGTGGACGGAGGGTGAGGAGTTCAACAAAATAATACTCAACTATAAAGTACAGTACATCCACAGAGACTAACATTAGTCTAGTGGACGGAGGGTGAGGAGTTCAACAAAATAATACTCAACTATAAAGTACATCCACAGAGACTACATCCTAGTGGACAGAGAGTTCTAACATTAGTCTAGTGGACGGAGGGTGAGGAGTTCAACAAAATAATACTCAACTATAAAGTACAGTACATCCACAGAGACTAACATTAGTCTAGTGGACGGAGGGTGAGGAGTTCAACAAAATAATACTCAACTATAAAGTTCAACAAAATAATACTCAACTATAAAGTACATCCCACAGAGACTAACATTAGTCTAGTGGAAGGAGGGTGAGGAGTTCAACAAAATAATACTCAACTATAAAGTACAGTACATCCACAGAGACTAACTAGTGGAAGGAGGGTGAGGAGTTCAACAAAATAATACTCAACTATAAAGTACAGTACATCCACAGAGACTAACATTAGTCTAATGGACGGAGGGTTTCAACAAAATCTAACTATAAAGTACAGTACATCCACAGGACTAACATTAGTCTAATGGACGGAGGGTGAGGAGTTCAACAAAATAATACTCAACTATAAAGTACAGTACATCCACAGAGACTAACATTAGTCTAATGGACGGAGGGTGAGGAGTTCAACAAAATAATACTCAACTATAAAGTACAGTACATCCACAGAGACTAACATTAGTCTAATGGACGGAGGGTGAGGAGTTCAACAAAATAATACTCAACTATAAAGTACAGTACAAGGTGCTATAACCTTAAAGGGTTCTTCAGCTGTCCCCATAGGAGAACACTTTGATTAACCTTTTTTGGTTGCAGGTAGATTCTTTTTGGTTCTAAGTAGGCTAGAACCCTTTTGGGTTCCATGTAGATCCCTTTCCATAGAGGGTTCTACATGGAACCCGAAAGTGTTCTACCTGGAACTAAAATGGGTTCTACCTGGAACCAACAAAAGGTCAATGGGGACAGCTGAAGAACCCTTTTGGAACCCTTTGTTCTAAGTGTGTATTTGAACAGTGGACTTCGAGTTCACTGTGTCTGTGACTCTGTCTTATTTGAGCTAGACATTGCACTTGAACATCAGGAGAGTGCAATGTCAGCGAGTCCATTATGAAATGTTGCTATGTATCAGAAAAATAATGACACATAAACCACAATGTGACTTGTACATTGGGTAATTGTTCTTACCTCTTCTGCATTTAGTGTTAGGGAATTTACAGTATTTCACGAGTTTATGGATAATGTATTCAATCACATGAATTTCATTACCTTTTTTAAATATGTATGTATATATTTTTTTAAATTTTATTTTACCGTTATTTAGCTTGGCAAGTCAGTTAAGAACAAATTCTTATTTTCAATGACGGCCTAGGAACAGTGGGTTAACTGTCTGTTCAGGGGCAGAACGACAGATTTGTACCTTATTAGCTCGGGATATGAACTTGCAACCTTTCGGTTACTAGTCTAACCACTAGGCTACCCTGCCACCCCATATATATATATATAATGGACAGTAAACCTAACACAAAGAGCCAACTAGCGAACTTCAAGTAGCAAACTTGAATCATCAAACATGAGATTACTACCACTTCTTGACAAAACACACCGTAGTCATGTGATTGTGCCTTGTCGTTTACACAGAGTCTGGATTTCAACACTCCTCCCTCTGCTCCCCAGAGTGCTGAAGTTACACTGTCATGTTTAGTTAGTGCTGACTTCTGATCCCTCCTCCTAGCCTACATTCCTGTCACCATTCCATGTTGTTCCTAAAGTTGCTCTGTCATGATTAGTCCTAGTCCCTCCATACTCCCCAGTTGTCCATTGCTATTCCCTCACTCCTCCCTCTTCTTTCCAGGGTGGTAAAAACGTGAGTCATGTTTACTCTTGGTCCCCCCTCCCTCCAGTTTTCCATTTATATTCTTAAAGTTGCCCTGTCATGTTAAGCATTGGGCCCTCCTCCCTACAGTTTTCGATTTATGTTCCTAAAGTTGCCCTGTCATGTTAAGCATTGGGCCCTCCTCCCTCCAGTTTTCCATTTCTATTCCTAAAGTTGCCTTGTCATGTTAAGCACTGGTCCCTCCTCCCCCAGTTTTCCATTACTAGTATTCCTAAAGTTGCCCTGTCATGTTTAGTCCTAGTCCCTCCCTCCACAATGTTCCCATAGCTGTTCCTAGCAGAGCTGTTGTTGAGTCAGGTTTACTGCTTCCTGTTTCTCTCAGCTCAGCTAACCCGTGAAAGAGAAGGGAGGGAGGAGGGGAGGACAGTATAAAGAGAGGTAGAGACCAGAGAGGAGGCACACAAATTAAGGATTGTACACTTAGGAAGAAAGAAAGAAAGAAAGAAAGAAAGAGAGAAGGAGAAGACAGTCTCTCATTGTGGGAATATAACAACAAAGAAAGGACCAACTATTGAATAACTTGTGAACTGGTGAGTGAAAAAACTGATTTACAATTGGACTTTTGTGCCATTTCTGGGTCATAGCTTTCAGTCATAACTTTCTATAGCAACTGACATTGCAATTCCTGTTTGGGTCACATAGCAACATGCACGTATCTGATGTGTGATCATTTTAAAGGCTTATTGTCAACATGTCATGTTTATACGGTTTATACTCTGTTATAGTTCAGACAGTGTGACACCGTATGATCTCAGTCATATTGATGCTTTCCTCTGTTGTATATACAGATATGGAGACAGACAAGAAGATGCAGACACAAGTGGAGCTCACAGACAGGTAAGGCTGTTACAGCCAACAGTATACATACTACTGATTTCTGTGTTTTGATTGAACTTAGCAGACAGTTAACATGCGCTGTCTCTGTGCTGGTCTCTACCAAGCATATGAAGATCTCAGACAAACTCAACTGTTTCTTGTGTTAGTAAGTGTCTTAGAAACATGCACACATGACTGTAAGTCTCTTTGGATAAAAGCGTCTGCTAAATGGCATATATTATTATTATTATGCTGCTTTTGCAAGAGGCAGCGTTTCATGGGGTGTTCTTCTGAGTAGGTGTCTATTGCTCTGATCTACTTGCCGTCACCTGCAGTATCTTATCCCCATTAGCAGTTAGCCTCCGTTGATAGACCCGTGTTGGTGTTCCACCTCTAAGTGATATGTCACCCAGCTGTCCTATATGTCAGTGGGCATTCCCCCTCTCATCCTGCTGTCAATCATCACTCAGTGTGTAAGACAGTCTTTATCACAGATTGAAAACAGAAGTTAACATGACCCCCCCCCCCATCTCTCTCTCTCTCTTTCTCTCTCTCTGTGTGCACAGTACAGTAATGCTGTAACTTTACAGGTTGAATACAGGGGTTAATGTGTTTTCCTCTCTCTCTCTCCCACAGTGATCTGTCTGAGCAGATTAAGGCTGTGACCAAGGACAGCCATGTCAGAGCAGAGAACACTGAGCTGATGCTGGCCTACCAGAGAGGAAACGTCAGTCTGACACAGTACAAGGTAATCAATCATTAACAGAGGCAAAGATTCATCTCTCTGTTCAAACCTCTTCTGCATGTTAGTAAATGGAGATACTAGCAAGTACAACGCAATTAGTCTTATGATTCTTTATCTACACTGTAATTCCCATCAGTTGATCCGACTGTTCCGTGTTGACATGCAACATTTTCCGAGCTGGAGCTCCATGCAGCATCATTCTATCATGTGCTGCTATCAACTGTTGTGGGTCAAGGTACTGTGTTTTCTGTTTAATGGAAGTATTGAGACTAACCCTAGTTTATATCCTTTCCTTGTCTCCTTTCCTCAGCTTCTCCTGTGCTCCCTCTATGAGATCTATCAAGCACTAGAGGAAGCTCTGGACAACAACTCCAACCATCCGAGTGTCGCGCCTATATACTTCCCCCTGGAACTGGCACGGCTGGAGTCAGTGGAGAGCGACCTGGAGCATTTCTATGGGCAGGACTGGAGAGAGAAGATTGTTGTACCGGCTGCCACTAAAATATATGCCCATAGACTCAGACAGGTGTGTATTAAACTGGACTGGTCTGTGGAAGTTGAATCGTACCATAATGCTTTATAACAGGGTTTCCCCAACTCGGCCCAGGGGCCTCCTCTGGGTGCACATTTTATTTTTTTCCCAGCACCACACAGCTGATTCAAATAATTACCTCATCAACCTTTGATTATTTGAATCATCTGTTTAGTGCTAGGGTAAAAAACTAAACGTGCACCCAAAATGGGCCCCAAGACCGAGTTTAGGAAACCCTGCCTTATGTAACCATGAAGGGGGCAAATGAGGCAAATGAGGGTTTCAAAAATCCAATGTAAATTCAGCCAAACGTTAGAAGTTGAGATAATAAAAATGGTAAAAAATTGGTTACTTGGAATGGGTTTATAGTGCATTCACACCAGTGACTGTACTGACTCTCTCTCCTTCCCTCCACAGATCGGCAAAGACAACCCTGAGTACCTAGTGGCCCACGCTTACACCCGCTACCTCGGCGACCTATCTGGCGGACAAGTCCTTGGCCGTATTACCCAGAAGTCTCTGGGGCTGAAGGGTGGCGAGGGTCTGTCGTTCTTTTCCTTCCCGGGCGTGAGCAGCCCCAACCTGTTCAAACAGCTGTACAGGAGTAGAATGAACAGCATAGAGCTGGAGGAGGAGGAGAGGAAAGGAATGCTGGAGGAGGCTGTCAGAGCCTTCGAGTTGAACATCCAGGTGAGGAGGAGGAGGAGAGGAGAGGAGTGGAGGATGAGGGGGGGGGGGGGGGTGACGAGGAATAGGGAAACCGGACAGTCATGGTTTAGGGGGGATATAAGGTTAGATATTAGGGTTGGTGTTCAACTATAAGCTAAGTGAGTGCCATTTTTCGTTTTTTTTTAATGAGCTTCTTGGCTCTTCGTACATAAGATGACTGACTTTTGACTGATGTTGTTTTGCCTCCGCCTGTGATGCAGGTCTTTGACGATCTTCAGAAGATGGTGTCTGTGACAGAGAGGGAAAGTGAGCTCATGCACACGACAACCAGAAATAGATGCACAAGACACACGTCGACACATTCCAAACTGGCTGATGGTAAGTTACGCGCACACAGAGATATACACACACACACACACACACACACACACACACACACACACACACACACACACACACACACACACACACACACACACACACACACACACACACACACACACACACACACACACAGAGACACACACACAGAGACACACACACAGAGACACACACACACACACACAGAGACACACACACACACACAGAGATACACACACACACACAGGCATAGACACACACACACACACGCATAGGCACATGCATGTGCGAACGCATGCCCGCACACACAGACACCACACACACGGACACACACACACGACTGAATATGATGACGGTGATATTTAGTACTTATGCAGTTAGATAATAGTAATAATTCCTTCTTTTCTCAGGAGAGAAACTGACTGCTGGATCCCTTCAGATCCAGACCAGTCTGGTCAACACATCACCCCTCTTCAGAATGGTGCTGGGGATCTGTGTCGCCCTGGCAACGGTTGGCATGGGAATCTATGCTTTTTAAAGTTGTAAAGAAGTGTTTTCAGCAAAGTTGAATCCGTCCATAACAGAAGATTACCCTAGACCTAGATGATGTTGGGAGTATTTTTGTACTTTAAAGACTTTAAAGAGAATGAAGGACCCCATATTTTATAATGTTGTTGATCCTAAATAGTTTTAAAAGTTGTTAAAAAATGAAATACTGTACAGAAGTAAGTAATAACTTAGTAATATAAATTATTATAGTTCCTGTGTTGTATGTAGCCACATTAAACTATGAGTTAGGATGTGTATGGTATTGATACATGTCCATGTGTCTGACTGGCAGTACTGACTCAATGTCCACCAGTATAAAATCCATAGTACACTAGAAATAGACTAGTACTCCTGAACATTTAGTGAAATTTCTGAATCATTTATCAATGTCACTGTGAAAATGAGAGCAAAATGAAATCTATCCTTTTTCATTTACAATCTCAAGATTTAGCCATTACTACTGTAATATTTCTACCTGTCAAATCCATTTTTGTAAAGTCAGTTATACTGTTTGTGAAATTAGTTCAACAAAAATATTTGTATATATTGTATATATTTGTACATTATTTTATAAAAAGAGTATACCATGTGGGGTATCAAATGCACAGATCATTTCTTCATCGTCTACATTATTTCAAATCCTTTCCTCTATCAACATCCAACCACAGAGTAACAATATAGATTGAACATGTCGTTTTATCTCAATCAGTGTGCATAAAAAAGTTAAATGAATATACTTCAAAATGAAGAAAACAAGAATAAAATAGGAACAAAAAAATATCAGGCTGTTCCAGTTCTGTGGAACAGAGTCTTGTCTTGTGGGGTTTCTAATCAGAAATGCTAAGGCGCAAATCCCATCCTTCTATTTCCCAAATAATAACAGACAAATTAGATAACAATGTCAGGCTGTTAGAATTCTCTTCTAGTATACGAGTATTGTGGTGATAATAGGCTTTAGAAGCCCCTTCATTACATTTCCTTCTGAAGATGTTGCGAATCCTCCTCATCTTCTTTGGTTTGTCATGCTCCACTTCCTGTCCAGCAGCAGTCCTCGAAGACTGAGAAGGCTGGTCATCTTATTTGATGGTCTGGAATGTGGTGCTGGTGGCATCAGAACGAGGTGCTTCTCTAGCCTCAGCCTCCTATACCAGCTGTAGATAGTTCTGTGGTGGGATGGGCTCCAGGTCTAAATGCCAGTCGGAAACAACAGCTTGGGAGGGTTCAGATTCCGGGGGAAAGGGTCACTAACTTCCTCATTCTGCTGTGTTTCTGCTCTAATGTCTCCCTGGTCAGGTGCCGAGCTGGAGGTCAGTGGCTCAGTCTGACACAGCAGCGTTGCTTTTTCCTTGCTTCTTCAGCGCTATGTCTTCTTTGAACAAGAACTTACAGCATGGTTCTCCATCATACTCTGGGTAATAAGTCCCTCCTTGTTAGCAGCAAACCGATCAGGTACACTCTTAGCAATCCACGGAGCTACACTGCAAACCACGTAGAGGTTGAAGATCTTTGATCCCAGTCCAAGTGCTCTCGCCAGCACCGTTCTGGGGCCTAGTATCTCCTCCAGGTTCGCCATGATGTTCGTGGCCACTGTTGGTCAATTTCTTCAACAAATGATCAGGTCTATATAATTATCAAACATAAATTAGTAATAGAAAGGAAACACAGACTCGTTGTTTAAGCATTAAAAAAATACTCCTTTAGTAATAACATTTCTAGGCAGAAGTTGGTACGGAGTACAATATAACAGTATATGATAGTTTCTCCCCAAGTTCTGCAAAATGTCTAAGACATCCTGTAACTCATAGAGCCTCTCCCAGTCCTCCTTGCGTGAGTTTCCCTGGCAACAACATTTTAATAAATCTAACCTCCCCTGACAGCAGTAACCATCTTATCAGCAATTAAAAGCTCAAAAGTGGGTTGGACCAAAACTTGACCTTTCATCACAAGTACGGGGTCACGACAAGGTGAACGAGTGTAGGCATCTTCTGACAGGTGGCTGGTTTCATCAGGTCTGTGGCAGCCTTGTGTTGTCGGTCAACCAGACAACCACGGTGGGATCCAGACAGGAGGAGTCTGAACGTAAACACCTTCTGATAGTGTCTGAAGGTCACAGCACTCAAAACAGGTTAACACACAGAGAGGTCCTGAAGAGGAGACCTTACAGTTTATCATAACACAATGTATTAACCCTTTAAAGGGTATAAGGCCTTGGTTTAACCCTCTTCACCACCTCCAAGTGATCTGTGGACTGCTGAAGAGTGTTGACCATCTGCCCCCCCGTGGCCTGACCTTCAGAGAAAGTCAGTTCCGAAAGAGTTTGTAAGTCACTTGAAGAATTACCTGGGAGATAATGTCCTGATGGTTTAACTGAGCACCACGACCTGCTTCGAGAAGGTCTTGGAGGCAGCTCGTCACCTTGGTCCCGATTTCAGTGAGGGCTCTTTGGACGATGTCCCTTGTGCTGTCTCTTCCTGCTGCCATGTCCACCAGGCTCTCCACGACCTCCCTGACTTCCTGTGGAATGTATTTCTCTCTTTTCCATGTGATCTCTAAATGCTCCTCTTATGACTATTGACAGAGGTTAAAACAGCAGTCTATAATAAGATATTTAAATATTCAATTTTCAATAAATTTGCAAAAATGTCTACAATCCTGTTTGACTTCGTCATTATGGAGTATTGTGTGTAGATGGGTGAAAAAAACAAATATTTAATCAATTTAGAATTTCGGGTTTTAACACAACAAAATGTGGAATAAGTCAAGGGGTATGAATACTTTCTGAATGCACTGCATGTATTTCTTAATGAAACACACAACATGCCTCTATTACTACAGTATTATACTGAACATGGGGCCTGGTCATTCCTTTCCAGTAGACCGGAGAGACAGGCATCGTTCCACATTGAGCTCTCTCCAAACATCCTGCTTGATGTTAACGAGCCTGTGCCGAATCCTCACCTTCAATGTGAGTTTGAATTTGGTGGAATATTGAGTTGCATATTAGCAGTGGCAAATGTTTATCCGAATGAAAGCATTTACAACTCATTTTGAACACCTGACACACCTGACAATGTCATTTTGAACACCTGACACACCTGACAATGTCATTTTGAACACCTGACAATGTCATTTTGAACACCTGACAATGTCATTTTGAACACCTGACACACCTGACAATGTCATTTTGAACACCTGACACACCTGACAATGTCATTTTGAACACCTGACACACCTGACAATGTCATTTTGATCAGGCTATTATGGATCTTTCACATCTCGCTGGTTATAAAGTGAAGTATATTTCTTACCAGCTCAACGAGGCAGGGGTTTCTCCTCTCTCTCTTCCTGAAATCTACAAATGAAACACAGAACGCATATCAGTCACTTTGCGTCATATATTCAGCAAAGAGACTTATCGTATTTTGGCCATGTATTTAGCTTCATTATTAGCTAAACAGGAAAGTGCTGGCCAGGTTGACTTCCTGTGGACCTTGAGGTCGCTCTCACCTTTTCAGGAAGGCTTTCTGAACATTGAAGATGATCCATCCCCTCAAGTGATTGACAGTGATGTTGGTTGACAGTGCAGCCTGCCCCTGAAGGGTCAGGAACTCTCTGATGAGCTTCTCTGTAAGACAGACCATCATTCGCTCTGGAACCAGTGAGCAGAGCTCTAACTGGCCATTCATTTGAACTCATACAAACTTATAAGGGATATGACGGGCCGCGTTTGACCTGTTATTTACCACTTCCTATGTAGTTAAACAAACAAAATGGAGAGAGATGTGTATGTCACAACGCCAGATATAGGTTATGAAGTGATTTGTCTTCATAAACTAATATTGAGGTGTTTTACACAGTGACGTCACTTGATGGCGCTCAATGTCAAGCAATGTTTTTGTCATCATACAATTGAATTTGCCATGTGTCCTGCAGGCCGCTGTAAACGCATAGAGAGCCTATTGAATTACTAGAGGGGCATTGTCAAATGTTAAGCGGAGCAGCACAGGAGAACCCAAGAGCAGACTCAGACCAGGAAACAGGGATGAATGAACCAAGATATTTATTGCAACACAGGGAGAGATGAAGTGCAGATCCAGGGAAGCTTGGATAAGTTGTAGGAAACCCGATGTGGAGGCTGAGGTTGGAGTGAGGTGGGTTGGGAAAGGGTAAACAGGTCTGGAGGGGAATCCAAGGGAGTGATGATGAGTTGAATTCATAGCAGGGTAGCGAAATGTGGAACAGGATACAGGACCCAGTCAGAGCGGCAAAATGAGATTACGATCTGGCAGAGTGGAAGTGGCAGGATTGAGTATTTGTAGAGGTCTTGATTATGGAACGGGTTGCAGCTGGTGGGGAACTGCTCTGACTCCAGCTCACCTGTCTCCAACCACACAATCAGAGAGAGAGAGAGAGAGAGAGAGAAGAAGAGGGAGAGAACTGGGGAAATGGCTGCAGGTCAAGGAGACACCGAATGTCCACTAGGGGGTGTAGCAGGAGCAGATGTGACAATAAACCCTTCAATTTCCATAATTGGGCAAACACGGCAGCCATCTTGGTCAGGAATTAATCCTATACCAGTCTAATTACAATGAATGGTAGGATAGGCATAGGTAATATACAGGATAGGTAATATACAGGATAGGTAATATACAGGATAGGTAATTTACAGGATAGGCAGAGGTAATATACAGGATAGGCAGAGGTAATATACAGGATAGGCAGAGGTAATATACAGGATAGGCAGAGGTAATATACAGGATAGTCAGAGGTAATATACAGGATAGGCAGAGGTAATATACAGGATAGGCAGAGGTAATATACAGGATAGGCAGAGGTAATATACAGGATAGTCAGAGGTAATATACAGGATAGGCAGAGGTAATATACAGGATAGGCAGAGGTAATATACAGGATAGGCAGAGGTAATATACAGGATAGGCAGAGGTAATATACAGGATAGGCAGAGGTAATATACAGGATAGGCAGAGGTAATATACAGCTCTGGAAAATATTAAGAAACCACTGCAAATGATCCGTTTCTCTGGTTTTATTATTTATAGGTATGTGTTTGGGTAAAATTAAATTTTTTGTTTAATTATATAAACTACTGACAACAGTTCTCCCAAATTCCAAATAAAATGTAAATTTAGAGCATTTATTTGCAGAAAATGACAATTGGTCAAAATAGCAAAAAATATGCAGTGTTGTCAGACCTCGAATAATGCAGAGAAAATAAGTTCATATTAATTTTTAAACAACACAATACTAATGTTTTAACTTAGGAAGAGTTCAGAAATCAATATTTGGTGGAATAACCCTGATTTTCAATCACAGCTTTCATGTGTCTTGTCCTGCCCTCCACCAGTCTTTCACATTGATGTTGGGTGACTTTATGCCACTCCTGGCGCAGAAATTCCTCCACCAAATGTCACAGTGGGTGTGAGACCTGGAGAGACCTACAAGCCACAGTGTCTCGCACCCACTGTGAAATCTGGTGGAGGATCAGTGATGATCTGGGGGTGTTTCAGCAAGGCTGGATTTGTCTTTGTGAAGGATGCATGAATCAAGCCACATACAAGGTTGTCCTGAAAGAAAACGTGCCTCCTTCTGCGCTGACAATGTTCCCCAACTCTGAGGATTGGTTTTTCCAGCAGGACAATGCTTTATGCCACACAGTCAGGTCAATCAAGGTGTGGATGGAGGACCACCAGATCAAGACCCTGTCATGGACAGCCCAATCTCCAGACCTGAACCCTGACTCCAGACCTGAACCCATGACCTGTCCATTTTCTGCAAATAAATGCACGAAATAACAATATTTTTATTTGGAATTTGGATGTTGTCAGTAGTTTATAGAATAAACCAAAAATGTCAATTTTACCCAAACACATACCTTATAAATA
Organism: Oncorhynchus gorbuscha; assembly: GCF_021184085.1. Lineage (NCBI taxonomy): Eukaryota > Metazoa > Chordata > Actinopteri > Salmoniformes > Salmonidae > Oncorhynchus > Oncorhynchus gorbuscha. The sequence continues at coordinate 3,561,915 of NC_060198.1, forward strand.
GTACAACCAGAGTAACTGATCGTTTTGCAGTGGGGTCTTCATTTCTTCCAGAGCTGTATATGAAATTTGGCAGATGCTTTTATCTTAAGTTAACCAACTCCCTGACCAACTTGACTGACCTTTGGCTCATCATAAGGTTCAATACCATTCCAGTATTCTAATTCCTAATGTTACCAAGAAGACTGTTCCGAATGCTTAAATAATGTCATGTCTACAGGATAGTTTCACTCAAAATGACAACTTATTTATGAAGAGATTTTCAAACATTTTGTTCAAATGCAACATGTGTGTATACAATTGAACCTAAAAGTATTCTATTCTGCGATAAGCATACTTTTGGTTTGTTCGTTTATTAGCTGAGCACGTGAAAACGATGTTAAGACAGTCTTTTCGTACTCTTGATTTATTCTAATACATTTGCATATGTCATATAGAAGAGGACACAACACATTCGTTTTGTCTACATGGATTTACATGTCCTGGTTTTCATTTCAGACAGACGATTAATTATGAACACAAAATATAAGACATTCACGTATTTAATGATTCTAATATGTGTGTATCTAGAATTATGAGCCTTTCGGAATAAAGATGCCTGCTGTTATAAGCAGAGAATATATGTAATGAAATAGGCAGAATCAACCTATTAGACAACTGAAATAATGAAATAGTAGGTATCAACCTATTAGACAACTGAAATAATGAAATAGTAGGTATCAACCTATTAGGCAACTGAAATAATGAAATAGTAGTATCAACCTATTAGGCAACTGAAATAATGAAATAGTAGGTATCAACCTATTAGGCAACTGAAATAATAAAATAGTAGGTATCAACCTATTAGGCAACTGAAATGATAAAATAGTAGGTATCAACCTATTAGGCAACTGAAATGATAAAATAGTAGGTATCAACCTATTAGGCAACTGAAATAATGAAATAGTAGGTATCAACCTATTAGGCAACTGAAATAATAAAATAGTAGGTATCAACCTATTAGGCAACTGAAATCAACCTATTAGGCAACTGAAATAATAAAATAGTAGGTATCAACCTATTAGGCAACTGAAATAATGAAATAGTAGGTATCAACCTATTAGGCAACTGAAATAATAAAATAGTAGGTATCAACCTATTAGACAACTGAAATAATAAAATAGTAGGTATCAACCTATTAGGCAACTGAAATAATAAAATAGTAGGTATCAACCTATTAGGCAACTGAAATAATAAAATAGTAGTATCAACCTATTAGGCAACTGAAATAATAAAATAGTAGGTATCAACCTATTAGGCAACTGAAATAATGAAATAGTCAGTATCAACCTATTAGGCAACTGAAATAATAAAATAGTAGGTATCAACCTATTAGGCAACTGAAATAATAAAATAGTAGGTATCAACCTATTAGGCAACTGAAATAATAAAATAGTCAGTATCAACCTATTAGGCAACTGAAATAATAAAATAGTCAGTATCAACCTATTAGGCAACTGAAATAATGAAATAGTAGGTATCAACCTATTAGGCAACTGAAATAATAAAATAGTAGGTATCAACCTATTAGGCAACTGAAATAATGAAATAGTAGGTATCAACCTATTAGACAACTGAAATAATAAAATAGTAGGTATCAACCTATTAGGCAACTGAAATGATAAAATAGTAGGTATCAACCTATTAGACAACTGAAATAATGAAATAGTCAGTATCAACCTATTAGGCAACTGAAATAATAAAATAGTCAGTATCAACCTATTAGGCAACTGAAATAATAAAATAGTCAGTATCAACCTATTAGACAACTGAAATAATAAAATAGTAGGTATCAACCTATTAGGCAACTGAAATGATAAAATAGTAGGTATCAACCTATTAGGCAACTGAAATAATGAAATAGTAGGTATCAACCTATTAGACAACTGAAATAATGAAATAGTAGGTATCAACCTATTAGGCAACTGAAATGATAAAATAGTAGGTATCAACCTATTAGGCAACTGAAATAATGAAATAGTAGGTATCAACCTATTAGGCAACTGAAATGATAAAATAGTCAGTATCAACCTATTAGACAACTGAAATAATGAAATAGTAGGTATCAACCTATTAGACAACTGAAATAATGAAATAGTAGGTATCAACCTATTAGGCAACTGAAATAATAAAATAGTCAGTATCAACCTATTAGACAACTGAAATAATCATCAACCTATTAGACAACTGAAATGATAAAATAGTCAGTATCAACCTATTAGACAACTGAAATGATAAAATAGTAATGAAATAGTATCAACCTATTAGACAACTGAAATAATAAAATAGTCAGTATCAACCTAAATAATAAAATAGTCAGTATCAACTGAAATGAAATGAAAAATAGTAGGTATCAACCTATTAGGCAACTGAAATAATGAAATAGTAGGTATCAACCTATTAGGTGAAATAATGAAATAGTAGGTATCAACCTATTAGGCAACTGAAATGATAAAATAGTAGGTATCAACCTATTAGGCAACTGAAATAATGAAATAGTAGGTATCAACCTATTAGGCAACTGAAATGATAAAATAGTCAGTATCAACCTATTAGACAACTGAAATAATGAAATAGTAGGTATCAACCTATTAGACAACTGAAATAATGAAATAGTAGGTATCAACCTATTAGGCAACTGAAATAATAAAATAGTCAGTATCAACCTATTAGACAACTGAAATAATGAAATAGTATCAACCTATTAGACAACTGAAATGATAAAATAGTCAGTATCAACCTATTAGACAACTGAAATAATGAAATAGTAGGTATCAACCTATTAGACAACTGAAATAATGAAATAGTAGGTATCAACCTATTAGGCAACTGAAATGATAAAATAGTCAGTATCAACCTATTAGGCAACTGAAATAATGAAATAGTAGGTATCAACCTATTAGGCAACTGAAATAATGAAATAGTAGGTATCAACCTATTAGGCAACTGAAATAATAAAATAGTCAGTATCAACCTATTAGACAACTGAAATAATGAAATAGTCCGTATCAACCTATTAGACAACTGAAATGATAAAATAGTCAGTATCAACCTATTAGACAACTGAAATAATGAAATAGTAGGTATCAACCTATTAGACAACTGAAATAATGAAATAGTAGGTATCAACCTATTAGGCAACTGAAATGATAAAATAGTCAGTATCAACCTATTAGACAACTGAAATAATAAAATAGTCAGTATCAACCTATTAGGCAACTGAAATAATAAAATAGTCAGTATCAACCTATTAGGCAACTGAAATGATAAAATAGTCAGTATCAACCTATTAGACAACTGAAATAATGAAATAGTAGGCATCAACCTATTAGACAACTGAAATAATGAAATAGTCAGTATCAACCTATTAGACAACTGAAATATTAAAATAGTCAGTATCAACCTATTAGGTAACTGAAATAATAAAATAGTCAGTATCAACCTATTAGGCAACTGAAATAATAAAATAGTCAGTATCAACCTATTAGGCAACTGAAATAATAAAATAGTCAGTATCAACCTATTAGGCAACTGAAATAATAAAATAGGCAGTATCAACCTATTAGGCAACTGAAATAATAAAATAGTCAGTATCAACCTATTAGGTAACTGAAATAATAAAATAGGCAGTATCAACCTATTAGGTAACTGAAATAATAAAATAGTCAGTATCAACCTATTAGGCAACTGAAATAATAAAATAGGCAGTATCAACCTATTAGGCAACTGAAATAATAAAATAGTCAGTATCAACCTATTAGGTAACTGAAATAATAAAATAGTCAGTATCAACCTATTAGGCAACTGAAATAATAAAATAGGCAGTATCAACCTATTAGGCAACTGAAATAATAAAATAGGCAGTATCAACCTATTAGGCAACTGAAATAATAAAATAGGCAGTACCAACCTATTAGGCAACTGAAATAATAAAATAGGCAGTATCAACCTATTAGGCAACTGAAATAATAAAATAGGCAGTATCAACCTATTAGGCAACTGAAATAATAAAATAGGCAGTATCAACCTATTACTGGCCTGCATATAAACTCAGCAAAAAAAGAAACCTCCCCTTTTCAGGACCCTGTTTTTCAAAGATAATTCGTAAAAATCCAAATAACTTCACAAATCTTCATTGTAAAGGGTTTAAACACTGTTTCCCATGCTTGTTCAATGAACCATAAACAATTAATGAACATGCACCTGTGGAACGGTCATTAAACTAACAGCTTACAAATGGTAGGCAACTAAGGTCACAGTTATGAAAACTTAGGACACTAAAAGAAAGATGCCCAGGGTCCCTGGGTGAACGTGCCTTAGGCATGCTGCAAGGAGGCATGAGAACTGCAGATGTGGCCAGGGCAATAAATTGCTATGTCTGTACTGTGAGACGCATAAGACAGCGCTACAGGGAGACATAACAGAGAGCTGATCGTCCTCGCGGTGGCAGACCACATGTATCAACACCTGCACAGGATCGGTACATCCGAACATCACACCTGCGGGACAGGTACATGATGGCAACAACATCTGCCCGAGTTACACCAGGAATGCACAATCCCTCCATCAGTGCTCAGACTGTCTGCAATAGGCTGAGAGGCTGGACTGAGGGCTTGTAGGCCTGTTGTAAGGCAGGTCCTCACCAGACATCACCGACAACAGTGTCGCCTATGGGCACAAACCCACTGTCGCTGGACTAGACAGGACTGGCAAAAAGTGCTCTTCACTGATGAGTCACGGTTTTGTCTCACCAGGGATGATGGTCGGTTTTGCGTTTATTGTCGAAGGAATGAGCGTTACACCGAGGCCTGTACTCTGGAGCGGGATCGATTTGGAGGTGGAGAGTCCATCATGGTCTGGGGTGGTGTGTCACAGCATCATCGGTCATTGCCGGCAATCTCAACGTTGTGCGTTACAGGGAAGACATCCTCCTCCCTCATGGGGTACCCTTCCTGCAGGCTCATCCTGACATGACCCTCCAGCATGACAATGCCACCAGCCATACTGATCGTTCTGTGCGTGATTTCCTGCAAGACAGGAATGTTAGTGTTCTGCAATGGCCAGAGAAGAGCCCGGATCTCAATCCCATTGAGCACGTCTGGGACCTGTTGGATCGGAGGGTGGGGGTTCGAGCCATTCCCCCTAGAAATGTCCAGGAACTTGCAAGTGCCTTGGTGGAAGAGTGGGGTAACATCTCACAGCAAGAACTGGCAAATATGGTGCAGTCCATGAGGAGGAGGTGTACCGCAGTACTTAATGCAGCTGGTGGCCACACCAGATACTGACCATTACGTTTGACCCCACCTTTGTTCAGGGAAATATTATTCCATTTCTGTTAGTCACATGTCTGTGGAACTTGTTCAGTTTATGTCTCAGTTGTTGAATCTTATGTTCATACAAATTTTTACACATGTTAAGTTTGCTGAAAATAAATGCAGTTGACAGTTAGAGGATGTTTATTTTTTGCTGAGTATATTAGGAGATAGGACTCTTAAGATGACATAAAGAAACCCTCCTTATTTGTTCCCTGAACATGGCCAGGGCCCTTGTCTACAGGGGACAGAAGACCTCTGTCATTTTTTTTTCTGTGCAACTGGTGATTGAAAATAGGCACCTGGGAACCTAAAAATGTAAACATCATTGAGGTGGTCCTTGTCTAGCAGGGGACAGAAGACCTCTGTGTCATCATTGAGGTGGTCCTAGTCTAGCAGGGGACAGAAGACATCTGTGTCATCATTGAGGTGGTCCTTGTCTACAGGGGACAGAAGACCTCTGTGTCATCATTGAGGTGGTCCTTGTCTGGCAGGGGACAGAAGACATCTGTGTCATCATTGAGGTGGTCCTTGTCTAGCAGGGGACAGAAGACCTCTGTGTCATCATTGAGGTGGTCCTTGTCTAGCAGGGGACAGAAGACCGCTGTGTCATCATTGAGGTGGTCCTTGTCTAGCAGGGGACAGAAGACCGCTGTGTCATCGTTGAGGTGGTCCTTGTCTAGCAGGGGACAGAAGACCGCTGTGTCATCGTTGAGGTGGTCCTTGTCTAGCAGGGGACAGAAGACCTCTGTGTCATTATTGAGGTGGTCCTTGTCTAGCAGGGGACAGAAGACCTCTGTGTCATCATTGAGGTGGTCCTTGTCTAGCAGGGGACAGAAGACCTCTGTGTCATCATTGAGGTCATCTCTCTTCCATTCTTAGCAGGCAAAAAAAAACATGTAAATAGAGTCTTCTTTCTTGATGACCTCACTGTAGCGGACGATAGATGGGTGAACTATGATGGTGAAAGCATCCTGTGGGTGGGATACACTGGAATCACAAGACACCTCAATCTAGCTCACCTGTTATGCCAAAGATGGTGCACTTGCAATTCATTATTACAAATAGCTAAAACAATGTAACAACTATGACGAAACAGATACAAAATGAGAATATGGTAATAAGAAACCATATATGAAGGTTAGATTTGGCATTCACTTTTTATTGTAGTTTTTCCTAAAAGCTGAGCCCTCATTGCACACACACATTACAAAACCCAGAAACAGCAGCCAGGAACAGTCTGACTAATCATATTCTTCTTTCAGTAGACACACTCTCCATCTCCGGCTTCAAGGAGACTAAAACAATGACACGAGTATCAGAAATGATTGTACTTCACAGGAGTTGGCTCACGTTCACCTAAAAGGGTCTAGGACTGAACTGAATAGCAGCCATACTTTCCCCACTTTCACCTGAAGAGAGTTGGTGATGAGGTTACATTTCAAATACGCTCCTGGTTTTGACTTCGCCATGTCCACCATCAAGATAGTTACATTCAGAATGGTTTCAAGTCACAATCCATTCTATTCTCCTCAGTTTGAGTCTGTAACCTCTCTCACTTGTCCTTACTTTGTTAGTATCAAACCACAGTCAATCAAGAGTTTCCTATTCATTTTAGTCCAATAATCGATCGACAAAACAGTTTAAAAAGCCTCTGGAATTCAATCATGTAGAATAGATCATCACTTCAATACAAAAAAACAGATCTATATTCACAAACACATTTTCTGACAACATTGGAAAACACTCCAGATACAACCTTTACACACAGTATCCAAAACAGTGTCAATTATTCTCTTTCTCTCCTGTCAAACACTTCTACAATAAAGTTATTCAAAGAGACAATAGAGTGAGTAGTAGGAGAAATAGACGAAGGAAGAGGGAAAAGGAAAACAAAAGATATTTCCTCTGTCCTGATTCAAGGCCTGTCGTCACAAAGACTAGGAGTACATATAACTATGATCCAAAAGGCAAAACGGTCTCCTACTCCAAGACTCTTTGTGAATACAGTCCCAGACCTACACGGTACCAGAGGAGATCCCAAGATGCATAGAATTCGGGGATAGATAATGGCACAGCATTTTGGGCCACGTCCAAAATGGCACCCTAATCCCTACATAGTGCACTACTCTTGACCAGTTCCTGCATCGTGCTTTGCTCAAAAGTAGTGCATTATATAGGGATTAGTTTGCCATTTTGGACGCAAAAGTCACTCACTAACAGTAAACATAAGAATGAACAACAACAACAAACCATGATCTCATAAGAGGAAGACTGGCACACAGTCAAGGCAAAGCTTTGTAAGGAAAAAGATCCAAGGTGAAAATGCAGTTTAAGGTACTAAGAGCTAGCCCAGTAAGGCTGGCCACCTTGGCAAGACAGCACAAATAGATCTGGAACCAGACTAATTAACAGCTACAACAACCCACCCTGTAAAACAACATACATACAAATCCAACATCTCCAATAAAGGTATGAGGCCAGTAGTAACATCTTCAATAAAGGTATGAGGCCAGTAGTAAGTCATGAGGTAACCTACTAGACCTGCATGGGATGGAGACCTCATAGCTTATTCTCATATCTCATTATTTTGTGAACTTTTTTCTCTCTCTACGATTGCCATTTAATGAGAAAAATGTTTGCATTCTAGTCAAGAGCCCTGTGCTTTTTTGAGAGACATTCAAGGCCATACCCGTCTTAAAGCTAATTGGCCGAGACAGCAGTGTTAAGGTCGGGGGTCACCTTCTTTTGACCAATCAGAACGGTGCAATTCTAGCACTTCCTCACATCATATTGCACATTTTAGTCTGGGGGGAGGATGATTGAAAAGGGAATTAAAATAAACCAACCACATAAACAAAGATATAGATCTGTTTGTGCCGTCTTATCAGCACTAACAGATCCAAGACCAGCCTACATAAACTAAACTAATGGGCCAATCTCTAGTCTACCACCCTCAGATCATCCAAAGGTGAAATCAGTTGTCAATAATATCTCTCATCATGACTTCTAAAGATCTCCATCTATATCCTTCACCTCACTTAAGATGTATTTGGCAACAAGTCTGAAAAGGCGAAAGAGACAGACGTTCCTAATTCCAAAAGCCCCAATACAGAGTAGAACACCCCACTTTCAACACACTCAGTGTGGTACACCCTACATATGGAGCTTCCAAGTGGCACAGTGGTCTAAGACACTGCATCTCAGTGCTAGAGGCGTCACTACAGACCACCTGGTTCAAATCCAGACTGTATCACAACCGGCAGTCTCATAGGGCGGCACACAATTGGCCCAGCGCCGTCCGAGTTTGGCCGGTGTAGGCCGCCATTGTAAATAAGAATTTGTTCTTAACCGACTTCACTAGTTAAATAAAGGTTACATTTAAAATATATATATATATTTTGACACAACCCATCACTCCTCCCAGGGCTGTGTGACTAGGACAGAACATCCAGGTTAAAGAGGTGATGTGTCATAAGGTCGTTTGGCACCTCTGTTAAGGGGGAAGTTTCTAGGATTGTGTGCACCCTATTCCCTATTTAATGCACTACTTTGGATCAGGGCCTATAAGGCTCTGGTGAAAAGTAGTACATTAAATAGGGAATAGTTTTGCAACTGAAAAAAATTTAACAAGCACTTCTTATTGGACAAGTCCAGGTCAAGTCCCTCCCTGTTTTAATCAGTTTTCTTCTGTTTGGCCTAATGAACAGGACCCAGCCAGAGACTGCTCAGATGAGTGAACTGGTCTCCTATGAGACCAGTTCAGTTGGTCTCATAGGAGGAGAGCAGGGCGGCATCCACAGGCTCCATACAGGAAGGACAGGTGAAGGACCTCATCAGCCAGGTGTCGATGCAGTCCACGTGGTAGATGTGCAGGCAGGGAAGGAACCGGATGGGGTCGCCATACTCAAAGTCATTCATGCAGATCGCGCACCTGGAGAGAGTGAGGCGCACGACGTGATAGATAGCATTTAGTCAAAATGTGGTACAGGTTTCAAATAATAAGAGGCCTACAGCTAACTTACATACACTTGGTAATGGATGAGGTGAGGACCCACTAATATCCTTCTGGGCCATGCATGGCTCAAGATAATGTGGCTAGAAATAGGACATTGCTAGTAAATTAGTGTCTAAATTGGTTGAGCTACAAGAAAAAGTATATGGTTGGTCACAGGGCAGAAAAAAACATACTCTTTGACTTTCTTGTCAGAGGGCTCAGAGCCGGGGTCGAAGATGCCTCTGGGGAGGTGGTGGATGAGGCCAATCCGCTGGGCGATACGGACCTGCTCCTCCTCTGTTAGCTGGCTGGCCAGGCACGTCTGACTGGGGGTGGGGTGGTACACTGGAGCATGGACACGCTCCTGTATGGAATGTGTGGAGATGGGTACAGGGTAACCCATGATATAGTCATTGGGGAGTCTCTGGACCCCCCCAAAACTACATGTGGATCCTCTACTCTCTCAGTCAGATTTTATACCATTGACTTGATGGGGAAATGGACAGAAAGCATTTATAGGGGTTAGTAAGCTAAACCATGCCAGAATTTCTCACATGACAGTTATAGCTTACTAGTGAACCCTAAACTTCTGACAGAATACGAAATGAGCAAAAAATATACAAAACACAGCCCATGCAACATACCACTAGGCGAATTTAACAACGTGGACAGTTAGTTGACATTGTTATCAATGAATCCCCGGTATAGATGTGATCCACCTCCCCCTGAAGTTACCTGGTAAGGCGGTGGAGGCTCTCCTGGAACACTGGCTTCCTGGGACTCGTTGAGGAGAGACAAGTCGTCGGCGCCTTGCGAAGACAAACAGTTCCCCATTGAACTGGACCAGCACACACAACCCCCAATACGAACAGGACAGCAAGATAAGCAACAAAAACAAATATTCTTACGTTGCTAAATAAGTTGTCTTTTTAGCTAGCCTGCGGGGTAGCTAGCAAATAGGGATGAACAACAGCCCTCTAACGTCGATGCAGAAAAACTATTCTAATCGCTGTGTAACTTCGAAATAAAAGTCAATATCGCTCGAAACAACGACATGTAAATGTTGTCTCTAATTTTCCAATACCTAAGTCAGCGAACTGTAAATGACACCGATTTCAATTTGTGTTATTCGATCTGACTATATTTTTAGATTAAACCTCTTGATGAATCCATCTTTGTTTTGGCTTTGTTTACAAACTGTATACACAGAAGTGACGTAGCTAGTTAATAGGAAGTTGGGAGATCCGGAAGTTGCCTTTCGAAAAAAATGACGGGTAGGTGGACGAGAAAATATGCCTAATAAGCAGTAGTGTAAAGTAATTAAGTAAAAATACTTTAAATTACTACTTAAGTCGTTTTTTGGGGTTATCTGTACTTTACTATGTATATTTTTGACACATTTTACTCCGCTACATTCCTAAAGAAAATAATGTAATTTTTACTCCATACATTTTATCCGACACCCAAAAGTACTCGTTACATTAGGAATGCTTAGCAGGACAGAAAAATGGTCCAATTCAAGTACTTACCAAGAGAACATCCATGGTCATCCCTACTGCCTCTGATCTGGCTGACTCACTAAACACAAATGCTTTGTTTGTAAACAATGTCAGTGTGTTGGAGTGTGCCTCTGGTTATCCATAAAACAAAAGAAAATCATGCCGTCTGGTTTGCTTAATATCAAGAATGTGAAAGGATTTACATTTTTACTTTTGATACTTAAGTATATTTTTGCAATAACATTTACACTGAACAAAACATTTCAAATATTTTTACTGAGTTACAGTTCATAGAAGGAACTCACTTAATTGAAATAAATTCATTAGGCCCTAATCTATGGATTTCACATGACTGGAGAATAGCATCAGGTCTGGTAGATATTACTGCAGTCAGCATGCCAATTGCACACTCCCTCAAAACTGCACATTTTTAGATTGGCCTTTTAATGTCCCCAGCACAAGGTGCACCTGTGTAATAATCATGCTGTTTAATCAGCTTCTTGAAATGCCACAGCTGTCAGGTGGATAGATTGTTGGAAAAGGATAAATGCTCACTCACAGCAATGTAAACCAATTTGTGCACATCATTTGAGAGAAAAGCTTTTTGTGCATATGGAACATTTTTGGGATATGTTATTTCAGTTCATGAAACATGGGACTAACACTTGTTGCGTTTAGATTTTTGTTCAGTATACTTTTAATACTTTAGTATATTTAAAACCAAATACTTTTAGACTTTTACTCAAGTAGTACTTTACTGGGTGGCTTTTACTAGAGTCATTTTCTATTAAGTATCTTTACTTTTGCTGAAGTATGAAATTGGGTACTTTTCCCCCACTGCTAATGTAACGGATGTGAAACGGCTAGCTTAGTTAGTGGTGCGTGCTAAATAGCGTTTCAATCGGTAACGTCACTTGCTCTGAGACGTTGAAGTAGTAGTTCTCCTTGCTCTGCAAGGGCCACGGCTTTTGTGGAGCGATGGGTAACGATGCTTCGAGGGTGACTGTTATTGATATGTGTAGAGGGTCCCTGGTTCGCGCGAGGGGACGGCCTAAAGTTATACTGTTACACTAATAACACTAACAATAGTTACAGTGGGGGAAAAAAGTATTTAGTCAGCCACCATTGTGCAAGTTCTCCCACTTAAAAAGATGAGAGAGGCCTGTAATTTTCATCATAGTTACACTTCAACTATGACAGACAAAATGAGGAAAAAAAATCCAGAAAATCACATTGTAGGATTTTTAATGAATTTATTTGCAAATTATGGTGGAAAATAAGTATTTGGTCACCTACAAATAAGCAAGATTTCTGGCTCTCACAGACCTGTAACAACTTCTTTAAGAGGCTTCTCTGTCCTCCACTCGTTACCTGTATTAATGGCACCTGTTTGAACTTGTTATCAGCATAAAAGACACCTGTCCACAAACTCAAATAGTCACACTCCAAACTCCACTATGGCCAAGACCAAAGAGCTGTCAAAGGACACCAGAAACAAAATTGTAGACCTGCACCAGGCTGTGCAGACTGAATCTGCAATAGGTAAGCAGCTTGGTTTGAAGAAATCAACTGTGGGAGCAATTATGAGGAAATGGAAGACATACAAGACCACTGATAATCTCCCTCGATCTGGGGCTCCACGCAAGATCTCACCCCGTGGGGTCAAAATGATCACAAGAATGGTGAGCAAAAATACCAGAACCACACGGGGGGACCTAGTGAATGACCTGCAGAGAGCTGGGACCAAAGTAACAAAGCCTACCATCAGCAAGGGCATTAAAGATGAAACGTGGCTGGGTCTTTCAGCATGACAATGATCCCAAACACACCACCCGGGCAACGAAGGAGTGGCTTCGTAAGAAGCATTTCAAGGTCCTGGAGTGGCCTAGCCAGTCTCCAGCTCTCAACCCCATAGAAAATCTTTGGAGGGAGTTGAAAGTCCGTGTTGCCCAGCAACAGCCCCAAAACATCACTGCTCTAGAGGAGATCTGCATGGAGGAATGGGCCAAAATACCAGCAACAGTGTGGGGAAACCTTGTGAAGACTTACAGAAAACGTTTGACCTTTGTCATTGCCAACAAAGGGTATATAACAAAGTATTGAGATAAACTTTTGTTATTGACCAAATACTTATTTTCCACCATAATTTGCAAATAAATTCATAAAAAATCCTACAATGTGATTTTCTGGATTTCTTTTATCATTTTGTCTGTCATAGTTGAAGTGTACATATGATGAAAATTACAGGCCTCTCTCATCTTTTTCAGTGGGAGAACTTGCACAATTGGTGGCTGACTAAATACTTTTTTGCCCCACTGTATATCCCTTCATCATATTAATTTCCAGTCATAATAATGAAGACAACACCGATCCAACAGTCAAGAACATCCTTCACTGTATGGCCACCTTTCCACATCAACCTACCTGAACTTGTCATGTAGGTATGAGGTTCCACTATCATCATTTCCATTCTCAGTCATGATCATAAATAAAGACACAACACAGTCAAGATGCTACAGTCAAGAACATCCTTTTATTCAATCAAGGTGCTGCTCTGCTCAAACTGTGTTTTTCTTCTTATGGAAAAGAAACTGTAATTAACACATGCATTTCACCTATAGAGCTCTGGGGGTGTTTCTTATACACAAAGACATGGGATGCATTTAAAATGGCACCCTATTCCCTACATAGTGCACTATTTTTGAACAGGGCCCTATGGGAATAGTGAAAAAGTAGTGCACTATGTAGGGAATAGGGTGCGATTTCAGACAGAGCTACAGGCATGAGTGGGGCTCTTCTGCTCTGAGGGCGTAGGGTCGCGGGTCAAAGGGCGTACTGTCTAGACACCACAAAAAAATAAAAATAAAAAATAATCTCAAAACGGAACAGAGTTTTTAGAGCCTGGCATTCAAACTGATATCTCTACGTTTCACTTGAGAGTATGCCTCAAGCCTGGTTCATGCTGGCTCTATATGGTGGGTTGTGGTGTGTGTTTTGCCAATGGCTAATACTGCTCCTGGCTTCACTAGATAAAACCTCACAATAATAATACAAGAGTTTAGAGTATTTGATACATGACTAGGTGTGTGTGTGTGTGCTGGTAGTATTGCAAACCCCCTTTTCTCAGCCAGTAGTTATAAGGTGCTTGTAGCATTTCATTAACAGTCCAAGACTCTCTTATAGAGTTTCAATGACGGCATACCCTGATAGTTAGGAACAATGAAAGCAAAAATCCAAATTAAGTCAAAAATAAAAATAAAGGAATAAAATAAAACAAAATAAATAAAATAAAAACTCTTAACTTGTCACAGCAGAAGAGCAGTGCCCCCCCCCAACACCCAAAAGGTACCCCTATAATTTCTCCTTTACCCCAACATTATTGACCCCCTAAGACCTTTACTCCCATAACCCCTAACACCCAGTCCTACCCTACACTGGGCAGGCGCACCCCCAAAAGCCCATTGGTGTAATTTGTTCACTTACATTAGCTGTTTGAATGGAGAAGCTGAAGAGGATGGGCAATGGTATACAATGTGAAGAAGAGGCAATACAGACAAGAATAACGTGAGCTAACTGCATTCTGCTCAAGACAAAAAGTTTCGGCCATTTTTTTTTCAACAACCCCTTCCATCAACGGAAGGAAGGAAGGGAGGGAGGGGGAAGGAGAGAGAGAGGACACAGTTACAGACTACTCCGGTGTCTACGAGAGAACAGATAGACAGAGGAGATTAGAGGAGGAGACGGAGGGAAGAAGAAAAAAGCCAGAGATCAAGGGGGAACGAGAACAAGTTTTTTTTTGCCTTTTCAGTATATTTTTTTCATCATTTATCAATAAAAAGTAAAGAACTAATTCACACCAGTTTCCTTTTGTACTATATATATACGTATTTTGGAAAGGGAAAGGATTTATGGGAAGGTTGATACAATGGAGGGGGATCATTTTTCAAAGGTTGAGGTCGGATGAAGTTGCTCACTAAGCACTGATCTAAGATCAGTTTTGCATATCCCCTCCTAATGGTTCAGGTCAGGATATACAGTAAACCGATCCTAGATCTGCACTTAGGGGCACTTCCACCTCTACCTTGAATTATTTCGAATGAAAGGGGAGCGATCTGGATTACAAAATGGAGTCTGTGAACAAAAGGCACTTTTAAGGGACAACCTTTAACTGCTGGGAAACTACACTACAGCACAAGCACTAGTCAAGGTGAATTTACAGGGGAATGAGGGAGAGGGTGGAGAAGGAAGGGGTGGAGGGAAGCTCACTTTGCATAGGCCTACTGTATTTCTATCGTTACGTCATGGTTCTGACAGACTGGCTGGCTCCTCAAATGAAACAAATTCTAAGCTGCCATTTTCCTGTTTTTTTTCCCTTGCTCAGACTCAGAGAGAGGAGTATAATAGTCTGGGAGGAATCAGAAGAAGTAGTTGTGGGCATTGATAAGCCTACAGTACAGCTCTCGTCCTATCTAAAGGTTGAACCAAAATGCCTTTTGTTTCACAACCTACTAGAGGAATATAGGAAGGAATAGGAACCCCTCCCTCCACTCAATATTACAAACAGGAGAAGGAATAGAAATAGAGAAGAGGAGTAATAAATGCGGTTTCCTAAAGGTAGTCATTATTTTGTTCATTATCATTCATTTTGTAATAGTTTGAATGTACTTTATAGTGTGTAAAAGTGCCGGTTTTTCATTTCACCGGTTTTTCATTCCATGTTCAATTTGTTTTTAAACGTTTTGTAAGAAATGTTTCTTCCTTCAGCCCCTCCAAACATGTTTATAAACAAATGATTACACGTTAAACATTAAAAAAGAGACACTAAAGGAAAATAAAAACAAATACCCCCAACTTACAAAGACTAGGATATGGCTCTGTTAGTTTAGAGTCCAGGAGCACATCGGACTTGAAACAAATAGATTTTTTTTCTCTTTTCTTCTTAGCTTTCTTAAAAATCTCTAACAGACAAAACACAATGAATCTACCCAATGCATTGCACGTGGCTCAATCGACACATATTTTTCAATAATAATACTTTCCATCAAAAAAACAAAGACTTTTTTCTTCAATTTTTCCATTGTCGATTTTGACATGTTTCATCTATTTTGCATCATGGACATTTTTGTTTCGTTTTTTGAACGCTGCACTGTAGATTTGTGGAGGGTGGGTGGGTGCTCATTGAATCGTCATGGTGACAGTGAGGTGCTGTCCATCATGGAATTCTGCTAGCTCAAGAGTTCAGAAAATAACTAAACTGCCAACAAGCTCATTTTAGTCAAGTTTAAAAAGGAGCATATACCATAAATATATATGTTTAAGATCTCTCTCTCTCTTTATAACATTTTGCAGTCTTCTACAAAGATTCTGTCCTATAGCCAATGGTTTCCATATAGGAAGAAACATCACCATTCTTTGTAGCTTTAGCATATATGTGAACAAAAACATCAACCTGAATTTGAACTAATTGCATGATAAGGGAGTACAGAGGCACTTCCATAGATTGTTATAGTTGTGATATATGATTTGAGTACATAGAGCTAATTTTACTATAAACTCAGTGCCTGGGCTGTCAGACAATTCTATCCCTGCACATGGAAGAAACCAACAGCTAGGCAGTCCAGTTATTTTGTGAGGTTTGGCTTTTTTTGTTGTTGAATTATTGTGTCATGATAAAAAAAAATACAATATCAATAACAATTTAATAAATCACATTTACAATAGAAAAAAACAAGGTATCTCAAATTAAAAATGACAAATGTCAAAATGAATGAAAAACCATTATCAAAGGCAGTTTGGAGAAACTCGTATATAAAGGCTCACCTTTGTGTTTGGAATCAGGGTGACGGTGTTAGTAGTGTGCATTTTGATACGGTGGTGTGTCAGCGTGTGTTCCTCCGGGCGCTACTGTGAATGGACTGTGGTTACAGGGTGAAGCAGGGCAGGCGTTGTCGCAAGTTCCTGTACTGGTGTTTGTGAGAGATTTCAGAGATGCCTGTTATTGCAAACGAAGATGATATTTTTTTCTGCAAAATAAAAAGCGGATGAAAGAAAAAGATCTTAGGGAAGAAGGTCAAACATAAGCAAAAGAATCCAAGTGAGACAAAACCAAAACCAATCCGGCAAACAAAATGAAATGCAAGAAAACGGCTACAAACAAAAAGAAAGCTAGTTATTACACAATGATGTTGATCCTATGCATGTATTATGTTACTGTGAAGGACACACAGACAAAATGGTATTGTCAGTGAATCAGTTGTGTCTGCCAGACGTGTGGGTTCTGGAGACAATGATCTCTGTGTGTGTGTGTACGTACTTTGAGTCTGCGTGAGTGCGTGTATGTGTGAGTGCCAGGATGCCAGAGCCACAGCCCATTGCCCACACACACACACTGCCTTCAGCGACCTGCTGGATCGCTCTGTTTCCTCCCTTATTTGTTTCAGTAGTGCATATAGGTGAGGGGACGAAAGAGGGCATAGTGTTGTATGACTGTCTGTCTGTCTGTCTGTCTGTCTGTCTGTCTGTCTGTCTGTCTGTCTGTCTGACTGTCTGTTATGTCTGTCTGACTGTGATGTCTGTCTGACTGACTGACTT
Source organism: Oncorhynchus gorbuscha (assembly GCF_021184085.1). Taxonomy (NCBI): domain Eukaryota; kingdom Metazoa; phylum Chordata; class Actinopteri; order Salmoniformes; family Salmonidae; genus Oncorhynchus; species Oncorhynchus gorbuscha. The sequence continues at coordinate 3,579,350 of NC_060198.1, forward strand.
TCTGTCTGTTATGTCTGACTGTCTTATGTCTGACTGACTGACTGTTTTGTTTTCGCTCTCGGCTCATGCTATTGGCTATCGCTCTTCACAAGAGGGTATGCTAAAACCAGCCATCTAGTGCAGATGGTATCAACCATTGGATGGTGTCCCAGTGTTTGGCCAATCAGAAGAAGGGAGGAGGGAGGGGATTCAGGGCTGAGTACATTAAGCGGCAGTGAGGCCAGTCGGATGTGGTTGTGTGAGGCTGTGGGCGTTGCCGGGGCAACCCTGGACACCTGGTTGACAGATGAGAGAGGGAGCAGGGACGTAAAGCACCGTCAGGAGGAGAGACTAAAGGATTACAGAATGGGTTCTTTTGGGTGGTGACAATGTTTATAGCTATAGCTCAAATGACCAAATTCTGCCAACTATGTGTTTTACACTGATGTGTGTGGGTGGATCTCCCAGCCATTGCATGGAGTTTCATTGTGAAAATAAAATATAAAAACAACAATAAAACGAAATTGGTCAGTTAGTTGTCAGGTTGCATATTTTTGTTTGCTTTCTGACATGTTTTGTGTGTGACATTTCATAATCTTTCTTCCTCCTCTTCTTCCTCGTTCTGTCGTTCGTTCTGAGTCTGTCCACTTCAACCGATCTCTTTTCAGCCTTCTGTATAGGGAGATGGTTGTTCCGGTTCAAATGTTCAAATCGTGGAAATGGGTATTCGTCTGGGGGGTTATTTTCTGTTTTTGTGTTGTTGGTTGTTGAGCAAAAATACTTTAGTGTCAGCAGTTTGTTTGTAGTCAGTGTTGGTTTGTTTTGTGTGTTGTGTTGTTTTTCCATTCCCAATTTTCTCATGACACAATTCTAGCGGTTGAGTCGGAGGCCTTGTCAGAGGAACCAAGACTATAGAAGAGAAATAAAATACAGGAAACATCAGGTTCATCTTTGTCATGTGGTAACATCACTAAGGTCAACAGTTACACATTTATAAGTAAATAAATGGTTCAGGAAAATAATCGATTTAAAAAATGTTGTCATGCAAAATATTAACTAGCCACTAGAGGGCCATCCTTCATAGCAACCTTTCCCTTTACTGAGCTTAGCCTCGATCATACCCCAATGCCTAGGAACCTTAAGTTGATCATTCCTCACACAGTATGTAAGTAAGTCATTTCAAGACGACAGTTTGTAAAAGTACTTCTTTCACGTTGTAGTATTTCAACCGTCAAAGTCTCCAATAAGTACAAAGTTTAGATGTAACATGATTCACAAGACTTTCTTTACTGTTTCAAATGACACCATGAAGTCAACTACTGCAGGCCATGCAGCTACTCCCAGGATCAGGTTTCACAGTTTGATAAGACTCACTGAGGGTACAGAGTTATAGGGTTGGCATTTGACTCTGGGAGCTGGGTTCCAATACTATTGGAAATAGTTTCTTGGCTGGATTGAGCTTGCCTGGCACAATTGAAAATATTTCAAATAGTATTTGAACCCAGGTCTGGTTAAGTGGCAGCTCTACTCAGGCTCCAGACAACATTCCACAGAGTAGACCCAGGGAAAGGCAGCTAATCACTGACGGCCCTATATCTACACTCTGCTCTCTATTCTGTTACATTCCTATAGGACCCCGGAGAGAAAGTTTCTCTCCTCCCTTTTCCCCTTTCTTTCCTTCCTCCTTTTCCCTTTCCCATGATCCTTTTGGGCTTCTAACTCCTCCTCTTTTCTCTCCCAACTTCCTCTCTCTTCTCTCTCCCCCAATGTAATCCCTGGCAGGACTGACCACTCCTACTTCTCCTTAACTCCCTTCAAGGCTAAGTTAAACTGCCTATGACATCATGTCTGGTTGCCACGGGCAACCAGACAGTCAGGACGTGACTTCGCCTGTGGAGCACAGAGCTTGAACTAACTCTCTTTCTCTTAACCCCCTCTCTTTCTCTCCCTGCATGACTTGTGTTTAGCCACCAGAGAGCTCCTCAGACCAGTTATTCACTGAGTGTAAAAAACATTAGGAACACCTACCCTAATACAGAGTTGCACCCCCCCAGTTCATGACACAAACCGTTGTGCCAGGCACCCAGTACCTTGCCCTGTTTAAAGACACTTCAATCTCTTGTCTTGCCCATTCACCCTCTGAATGGCACACATACACAATCCACGTGTCAAATGTTTCAAGGCTTGAAAATCCTTCTTTAACCTGTCTCCTCCCCTTCATCTACACTGGTCGAAGTGGTTTTAACAGGTGACATCAATAAGGGATCATAGCTTTCACCTGGATTCACCTGGTCAGTCTGTGTCATGGAAAGAGCAGGTGTTCTTAATGTTTTGTATACTCAGTGTATGTCTCTGCTCTCAAACTACACTAGTAAGTCAGTTGAAGGTGTGTGTGTGTGTATGGCGACTCCCTCTGTGCCAGGGTTACATCTGTGGATGAGGGAGTGTGTGGGGGAAGAAGGGAGGGTTGAAAGAGATAAGCGAGAGAGGGGAGGTAGAGGAAAGGAAGGGAGAAAGAATAAGACCCAGAGAGAAGACAGAGAGAGAGAGAAGACAGAGAGCGAGAAGACCCAGAGAGAGAGAAAAGACACATAGAGAGAAAAGACAGAGAGAGAGAAGACACAGAGAGAAGACCCAGAGAGAGAGAGAGAAGTCAGAGAGAAAGAGAGAGAGAAGACACAGAGAGAGAGAGAGTGAGAGAGAGAGAGAGAGAGAGAGAGAGAGAGAGAGAGAGAGAGAGAGAGAGAGAGAGAGAGAGAGAGAGAAGACAGAGAGAGAGTGAGAGAAGACAGAGAGTGAGAGACAAGACACAGAGAGAAAAGACACAGAGAGAGAGAAGATACAGAGAGAGAGAGAAGACAGAGAGTGAGAGACAAGACACAGAGAGCGAGAGAACAGAATAGGAGGAATGCAGATTGTTTCCATGTGTGTCTGTGGGAGGGATAGCTGAGTGGTCTGCAGGCAGGTGCGGTTAGACCCTAATGAGAAAAGTAGTGTAGGTAATGGAGGACAACCCAACACACTGCAGCCCAGTGGCACAACACAGACAGCCAGGGAGACACCACAAGTGGACTGTACTTTGAGGAAGGAGTCTGATACGCCAAAACCTCAGCCATCTACAGTATACATGTACACCCCTGAAGTTAATGTTGATGTTGTGCAGATTTCTGTGTGTCCTCCGGGTAAGACCACAAGTTTACTGTTGCAAAGACTGCAAACCAATACTGAAAACTAGTCATTTAAAACATGTCTGATTGTTGTGTTTTGTCGTGTTTACAATTGTTTGGCAGAAAATGTGAGAGAGTGTGTGGAAGCGGAGAGACGTGGTAGCTACCTGAGACTGCTGGGGGATGTTCAGAAAGTTGTCCCGTGCTCCGATGCTGACAAACCTGTTGGGAGCTGTGGAGCCTGCCGTGGAGTATGCTACACAGAGAGAGAGATACACACACCGTCACACACACACATGCAGAGTCAAACACATAGTCACACACACATGCATGCACACACACACATTCACACACACATATTCACACACACACACACACACACATATTCAAACCCACACATATTCAAACCCACGCATATTCAAACCCACACACACACAGACAGACATAGCCACACGCATTTGCGCACACTCACACACGCACTCACACACACGCACGCACACAAAACACACACACACACAATTGTACAATATGTGCATGTTACTGTGTTATTACTGGATTCTGGGAAATTATGTTTAGAATGAGCTAGAATTAATAAGACTATATTGATAATTGATCAGTCTTGATCATTGATAATATTGCATATAAACTGTAGTCCCAAAGTCTCCTAGATAGATAGACTGGGGAAAAAAGAAAGCCCTTTATGAGGGTCAGACAGGGATAGATGGGAGCTCTTTATGACGGTCAGACAGGGAGAGATGGGAGCTCTTTATGAGGGTCAGACAGGGGTATATGGGAGCTCTTTATGAGGGTCAGACAGGGATAGATGGGAGCTCTTTATGAGGGTTAGTTACTGTGGGGAAGTGAAGTAAATTGGGCTGAGCCTCCTCCTCCTGTTAGTCCCAGATATACCTTGCAGCTCAGGGCCCTGTGTCTGGATCTATAGGGGGAACCAATAGGAAATAAGCTCTATAGGGGGGAACCAATAGGAAATAAGCTCTATGGGTGGAACCAATAGGAAATAAGCTCTATAGGGGAAAACCAATAGAGAATAAGCTCTATGGAGGGGAACCAATAGGGAATAAGCTCTATGGGTGGAACCAATAGGAAATAAGCTCTATAGGGGAAAACCAATAGAGAATAAGCTCTATGGAGGGGAACCAATAGGGAATAAGCTCTATGGGTGGAACCAATAGGAAATAAGCTCTATAGGGGGGAACTAATAAGAAATAAGCTCTATGGGGGGAACCAATAGGAAATAAGCTCTATGGGTGGAACCAATAGGAAATAAGCTCTATAGGGGAAAACCAATAGAGAATAAGCTCTATGGAGGGGAACCAATAGGGAATAAGCTCTATAGGGGGGAACCAATAGGGAATAAGCTCTATAGGGGGGAACCAATAGGAAATAATAATCATAATTTGTGTGCTGGCCGATGCTCCATTCTGTTGATAAGGAGCTCCTGTTACTTTGGTGAAGGTACTCAAGACCAGAGAAGGGGACCAAATTTAGGGCAGTTGTTGTGCTTACTGGACTCCAATGATAGGCAGCTGAATGACACTGCCATTCTGACCGAGTGAGGGCAGAGTGAGGGGGAGGTTGGAGGAGTTTGTGGGAATTCATGTGTGTGTGTATGTGTGTGTGGTGAAAACTGGGAACAAAACGAATAAGATAAATAAAGACAAGGAGGTGGAGGAGGGAGAGAAGAGGTGTAGATTTATTTATATAAAAGTATATTATATAAATAAAGTGATACAGATAGGCGATAAACAATAAAAGTGGGAAGGGAAAGTAGGAAGGACAGGACGACGAAGAGACAAAGAAAAATAACAGGAAGTGACCAAAGCAGCTCCGTCCAGTGCCCCCTCTCTCTCTCGGTGTGCCTCTCCCACGGCCCGACTCTCAACGCACCTCGCCCTGCCTGCCTAGAGGAACCAAGCCAGCCAGCCAACGGAGGTAAATCACGCACACCCCCACGAGCGACACTCTTTTCTCCCCCCATTTCCTTAATTAGATCTAGCGGTATTTGTTTAATGATGATTGATATTTATTGTTTATGTATGTGATTTTCAAGTTGTTTTTATTTTGTTCTCAATTTTTTTTTATTGTTGTGAGATATAATGTGGAAGGAAGCAAGGGAATTGTGGGTAAAGTGGGGCTTCATGTGTAAAGTGGGGCATCGTGATGTTTTATGGAGTCCACGCCAACTGCCCTAATTTTGTTCCCTTAACAAAGAAAAACAAGAATGAAAGGAAAAAAGAAAGGAAATAAATGAGTATATCAAATTAATCAAAGAAAAACAAGAAATGAGAGAGGGGTCAATTTAGTCTTCTGTTGTCATAGACAGACCATGCATAGTCTGGGTTGATTAAAGGATAGCAGTTAGCCAGACACTAGGACCTACTCTATAGGACAGAATACAGGGCACTGGTCCCCTCCACTACAAACACTTCAACAAGAAGGGAAAAAGCCTAGCTACACTGCCTCCTGTGGTGCTAGCAGGAAACACAGAGAGAGAGAGAGAGAGAGAGAGAGAGAGAGAGAGAGAGAGAGAGAGAGAGAGAGAGAGAGAGAGAGAGAGAGAGAGAGAGAGAGAGAGAGAGAGAGAGAGAGAGAAAGTAATAGGAAAGTTAGGTTAGAATAGAGAGAGAGAGAAAGTAATAGGAAAGTTAGGTTAGAATAGAGAGAGAGAGAGAGATTGATAGGGATCTCTGGCATAGGCGTGGCAGTCTGCTCTACAGGTGTGGATAGAGTACTGCTCCAGGGAGGTGACAGTGAGGACTGCAGGGTGCTCATGATCAGAGGAGGCTGGTTGGAGGAGGCTGGTTGGAGGACATCCTCCAACCATCCTCCAAAACACTGGAATCAACAGTGTTTTGGCTCTGTTCCATTAATTAATTCCTTTAACTCCTTCCACCAGCCTCCTCTGGTCAGGAGTGAGGAGGTGGTGACTGGGTTTGTGACTCTAACCAACTACCCTTGGTTGGGGAGTGGGGTTTCTCTACCAAGAGTTAACCTACCTATGTACTAATTTTGATTTAGGATTTGATATCTCTAGATATCTCAGGGGGTCTGAGGGGCGAAGTGGTTGGAGGTGAGGGCGAGAGCGGGGGGGGGGGGTCACTTACACGGAGATGCGGGCGAGCTGAGTCCGCCGCCGTCGGGGGGTGTGTTGATTGGTTTAGAATCGGGCATGGGGAGGGGCACGGGGCGCGCCACTGGGGGCGGCGGGGGCAGCAGGAAGGAGCCTGGCATTTTGCTCTGGCTGTGACCACCTCCGTTAGGCTGCAGAGACAGCAGACACCACACAGGACAGGGTGAGCACTCAGCACACACACCACCCAGGACAGGGTGAGCACTCAGCACACACACCACCCAGGACAGGGACACACACACATACGGCTGATGGAAGCACCAGCTAGCCACCAGTCAGTCTCACACAAACACACAGAAACCATGACGACAATGGAAATAAATACTGGAGGACACTAGAGCAGGAAGACAGACAGAATGTGGGAGTTAGACTGGGACATACAGAACTTAAAAAGGGAGGGAAAAATATACATCTGGGATCTGAGATTGTGGACCATAAGAAGGGTTTGTGTCCTGGTCTAGTGGTAGAATCCCAGCAGAGCAGTAAGATAACATGGTTGAATATTCCAGCGTTTTTCTATAGGGAGTCAATCCAGTACAACGGATCGTGTGGAAGTGCAAGGGTCTTAGTCCGTTTGTGTGACGTGAAACCCTAACAGTCTGTGTGTATCCCATGTCCCCTCCAACCCTCCCTGACCTCTCACCTGTCCCCCGGACTGCCCCGAGCCGTCGGCGCAGACGAATTGGACAAACTCCTTGAGCGGGTCCTGGTGGTGGTGGTAGCGGATGGTGGGGTGAGTGAAGTAGGGACTGGACTGCTGGATGATGGAAGAGGAGGGGAAGTGGAGAGCTGACGCTGAGGCACGGGGACTCCCTGAGAGAGAGGGGGAGGAGAGGGGGAAGAGTGAGAGCGTGAGAAGGGACAGAGGGAGGAGAGTTAGTTGGGTCCATGTAATCCCACTCCAGACACAATTCATATAACACATTCAGAAAAGACAAGAAACACAACAGTGACACAAACTAGACAGAATAGAATAACTGATGTAATCCAACACACTAGACTGAAGGGAGTAACTGATGTAATCCAACACACTAGACTGAAGGGAGTAACTGATGTAATCCAACACACTAGACTGAAGGGAGTAACTGATGTAATCCAACACACTAGACTGAAGGGAGTAATTGATGTAATCCAACACATTAGACTGAAGGGAGTAACTGATGTAATCCAACACATTAGACTGAAGGGAGTAACTGATGTAATCCAACACACTAGACTGAAGGGAGTAACTGATGTAATCCAACACATTAGACTGAAGGGAGTAACTGATGTAATCCAACACATTAGACTGAAGGGAGTAACTGATGTAATCCAACACATTAGACTGAAGGGAGTAATTGATGTAATCCAACACATTAGAGAAACCGTGGCTAAGGTAGGACTGATCAGAGACCGTGGCTAAGACAGGACTGATCAGGACCGTGGCTAGGTAGGACTGATCAGATACCGTTTAAGATTTAGATGCACTAAAGGTAGGACTGATCCAGGATGTCATAAGGTAGGACTGATCAGAGACCGTGGCTAAGGTAGGACTGATCAGAGACCGTGGACTAAAATAGGACTGATCAGAGACCGTGGCTAAGGTAGGACTGATCAGAGACCGTGAAGGGAGTAGGACTGAATCCAGAGACCGTGGCTGAAGGTAGGACTGAATCAATACCGTGGCTAGGTAGGACTGATCAGAGAGACTGAGACGTGGCCTGCTGCCTCCCTACCACTGAGGAAGTAGTAAGTTCCCGCTCAATCCCAGTCAAAACTGTTCGCTGCTCTGGCCCCCAATGGTGAAACAAACTCCCTTAGACTGACAGCGGAGTCAATCACCACCTTCCGGAGACACCTGAAACCCCACCTCTTTAATCCAATACCTAGGATAGGATAAGTAATCCTTCTCACCCCCCTTTAAGATTTAGATGCACTATTGTAAAGTGACTGTTCCACTGGATGTCATAAGGTAAATGCACCAATTTGTAAGTGAATAGATAAGAGCGTCTGCTAAATGACTTAAATGTAAATGTAAATGTAGACTGAAGGGATAGAATAATGATGCAATCCAACACATTAGACTGAAGGGAGTAATTGATGTAATCCAACACATTAGACTGAAGGGAGTAATTGATGTAATCCAACACATTAGACTGAATAGAATAACTGATGTAATCCAACACATTAGACTGAAGGGAGCAATTGATGTAATCCAACACACTAGACTGAAGGGAGTAACTGATGTAATCCAACACATTAGACTGAAGGGAGTAATTGATGTAATCCAACACATTAGACTGAAGGGAGTAACTGATGTAATCCAACACACTAGACTGAAGGGAGTAATTGATGTAATCCAACACATTAGACTGAAGGGAGTAATTGATGTAATCCAACACATTAGACTGAATAGAATAACTGATGTAATCCAACACATTAGACTGAATAGAATAATTGATGTAATCCAACACACTAGACTGAAGGGAGTAACTGATGTAATCCAACACACTAGACTGAAGGGAGTAACTGATGTAATCCAACACACTAGACTGAAGGGAGTAATTGATGTAATCCAACACACTAGACTGAAGGGAGTAATTGATGTAATCCAACACACTAGACTGAAGGGAGTAATTGATGTAATCCAACACACTAGACTGAAGGGAGTAATTGATGTAATCCAACACACGAGACTGAAGGGAGTAATTGATGTAATCCAACACACGAGACTGAAGGGAGTAATTGATGTAATCCAACACACTAGACTGAAGGGAGTAATTGATGTAATCCAACACACTAGACTGAAGGGAGTAATTGATGTAATCCAACTGTCATGTTTGTCATTTATTATCATGTCTTGTCCCTGTGCTCCCCATTCTGTTCGTTTCCCTCTGCTGGTCTTATTGGGTTCTTTCCCTCTTTCTATCCCTCTCTCTCCCCCTCCCCCTCTCACTCTCTCGCTCTCTCTTCTCTCTATCGTTCCGTTCCTGCTCCCAGCTGTTCCTATTCCCCTAATCATCATTTAGTCTTCCCACACCTGTTCCCGATCCTTTCCCCTGATTAGAGTCCCTATTTATTCCTTTGTGTTCCGTTCCTGTCCCGTCGGTTCCTTGTTTAGTATTCACCATGCTGTGATTGCGTATCGCCCTGTCCTGTCGTGTTTTTGCTGTGATTGTGTATCGCCCTGTCCTGTCGTGTTTTTGCCTTCATCAGATGCTGCGTGTGAGCAGGTGTCTCTGTCAACTACGGCCTGCGCCTACCCGAAGCGACCTGCAGTCTGTGGCCGCTTCTCTTGTTATTCCCCTCTACAGACTAGAGGATTTCTGTTATTCCCTGTTTGGACTTGAATAAACTCTGTTTCTGTTAAGTCGCTTTTGGGTCCTCTTTCACCTGCATGACAGAAGGAACCGACCAAGGAATGGACCCAGCGACTTCAGACGCTCGTTACACTGCCGTCAAGATCCAAGGAGCCATGCTCGGCAGACACGAGCAGGAATTGTCTGCTGCTCGCCATGCCGTGGAGAACCTGGCCGCTCAGGTTTCCGACCTCTCTGGACAGTTCCAGAGTCTACGTCTCGTGCCACCTGTTACTTCCTGGCCTGCCGAGCCTCCAGAACCTAGGGTTAATAACCCACCTTGCTACTCCGGGCAGCCCACTGAGTGCCGCTCCTTTCTCACGCAGTGTGAGATTGTGTTCTCTCTCCAACCCAACACATACTCTAGAGAGAGAGCTCGGGTTGCTTACGTCATTTCACTCCTTACTGGCCGGGCTCGAGAATGGGGCACAGCTATCTGGGAGGCAAGGGCTGATTGCTCTAACAAGTTCCAGAACTTTAAAGAGGAGATGATTCGGGTTTTTGACCGTTCAGTTTTTGGTAGGGAGGCTTCTAGGGCCCTGGCTTCCTTATGCCAAGGTGAACGGTCCATAACGGATTATTCTATTGAGTTTCGCACTCTTGCTGCCTCTAGTGAGTGGAACGAGCCGGCGCTGCTCGCTCGTTTTCTGGAGGGACTCCACGCAGTGGTTAAGGATGAGATTCTCTCCCGGGAGGTTCCTTCAGATGTGGACTCTTTGATTGCTCTCGCCATCCGCATAGAACGACGGGTAGATCTTCGTCACCGGGCTCGTGGAAGAGAGCTCGCATCAACGGTGTTTCCCTGCTCCGCATCGCAACCATCTCCCTCCTCTGGCTTTGAGACTGAGCCCATGCAGCTGGGAGGGATTCGCATCTCGACTAAGGAGAGGGAACGGAGGATCACCAACCGCCTGTGCCTCTATTGCGGAGTTGCTGGACATTTTGTTAATTCATGTCCAGTAAGAGGCCAGAGCCCATCAGTAAGCGGAGGGCTACTGGTGAGCGCTACTACTCAGGTCTCTTCATCTAGATCTTGTACTACTATGTCGGTCCATCTACGCTGGACCGGTTCGGGTGCTACATGCAGTGCCTTGATTGACTCTGGGGCTGAGGGTTGTTTCATGGACGAAGCATGGGTTCGGAAACATAACATTCCTTTCAGACCGTTAGACAAGCCTACGCCCATGTTTGCCTTAGATGGTAGTCATCTTCCCAGTATCAAATTTGAGACACTACCTTTAACTCTCACAGTATCTGGTAACCACAGTGAGACTATTTCTTTTTTGATTTTCCGTTCACCGTTTACACCTGTTGTTTTGGGTCATCCCTGGCTAGTATGTCATAATCCTTCTATTAATTGGTCTAGTAATTCTATCCTATCCTGGAACGTTTCTTGTCATGTGAAGTGTTTAATGTCTGCCATCCCTTCCGTTTCTTCTGTCCCTACTTCTCAGGAGGAACCTGGCGATTTGACAGGAGTGCCGGAGGAATATCATGATCTGCGCACGGTCTTCAGTCGGTCCCGAGCCAACTCCCTTCCTCCTCACCGGTCGTATGATTGTAGTATTGATCTCCTTCCGGGGACCACTCCTCCTCGAGGTAGACTATACTCTCTGTCGGCTCCCGAACGTAAGGCTCTCGAGGATTATTTGTCTGTGTCTCTTGACGCCGGTACCATAGTGCCTTCTTCTTCTCCGGCCGGGGCGGGGTTCTTTTTGTTAAGAAGAAGGACGGTACTCTGCGCCCTGCGTGGATTATCGAGGGCTGAATGACATAACGGTTAAGAATCGTTATCCGCTTCCCCTTATGTCATCAGCCTTCGAGATTCTGCAGGGAGCCAGGTGCTTTACTAAGTTGGACCTTCGTAACGCTTACCATCTCGTGCGCATCAGAGAGGGGGACGAGTGGAAAACGGCGTTTAACACTCCGTTAGGGCATTTTGAGTACCGGGTTCTGCCGTTCGGTCTCGCCAATGCGCCAGCTGTTTTTCAGGCATTAGTTAATGATGTTCTGAGAGACATGCTGAACATCTTTGTTTTTGTCTATCTTGACGATATCCTGATTTTTTCTCCGTCACTCGAGATTCATGTTCAGCACGTTCGACGTGTTCTACAGCGCCTTTTAGAGAATTGTCTCTACGTAAAGGCTGAGAAGTGCTCTTTTCATGTCTCCTCCGTTACTTTTCTCGGTTCCGTTATTTCCGCTGAAGGCATTCAGATGGATTCCGCTAAGGTCCAAGCTGTCAGTGATTGGCCCGTTCCAAGGTCACGTGTCGAGTTGCAGCGCTTTTTAGGTTTCGCTAATTTCTATCGGCGTTTCATTCGTAATTTCGGTCAAGTTGCTGCTCCTCTCACAGCTCTTACTTCTGTCAAGACGTGTTTTAAGTGGTCCGGTTCCGCCCAGGGAGCTTTTGATCTTCTAAAAGAACGTTTTACGTCCGCTCCTATCCTCGTTACTCCTGACGTCACTAGACAATTCATTGTCGAGGTTGACGCTTCAGAGGTAGGCGTGGGAGCCATTCTATCCCAGCGCTTCCAGTCTGACGATAAGGTTCATCCTTGCGCTTATTTTTCTCATCGCCTGTCGCCATCTGAGCGCAACTATGATGTGGGTAACCGTGAACTGCTCGCCATCCGCTTAGCCCTAGGCGAATGGCGACAGTGGTTGGAGGGGGCGACCGTTCCTTTTGTCGTTTGGACAGACCATAAGAACCTTGAGTACATCCGTTCTGCCAAACGACTTAATGCCCGTCAAGCTCGTTGGGCGTTGTTTTTCGCTCGTTTCGAGTTTGTGATTTCTTACCGTCCGGGTAGCAAGAACACCAAGCCTGATGCCTTATCCCGTCTGTTTAGTTCTTCTGTGGCTTCTACTGATCCCGAGGGATTCTTCCTTATGGGCGTGTTGTCGGGTTAACAGTCTGGGGAATTGAAAGACAGGTTAAGCAAGCACTCACGCACACTGCGTCGCCGCGCTTGTCCTAGTAACCTCCTTTTCGTTCCTGTTTCCACTGTCTGGCTGTTCTTCAGTGGGCTCACTCTGCCAAGTTAGCTGGTCATCCCGGTGTTCGAGGCACTCTTGCGTCTATTCGCCAGCGCTTTTGGTGGCCGACTCAGGAGCGTGACACGCGCCGTTTCGTGGCTGCTTGTTCGGACTGCGCGCAGACTAAGTCGGGTAACTCTCCTCCTGCCGGTCGTCTCAGACCGCTCCCCATTCCTTCTCGACCATGGTCTCACATCGCCTTAGGCTTCACTACCGGTCTGCCTTTGTCTGCGGGGAAGACTGTGAGAGCCGCCAATAAACGCAGGATTAAGAGTCCAAGGTATTGTTGCGGCCAGAGAGTGTGGCTTTCCACTCGCAACCTTCCTCTTACGACAGCTTCTCGTAAGTTGACTCCGCGGTTCATTGGTCCGTTCCGTGTCTCCCAGGTCGTCAATCCTGTCGCGGTGCGACTGCTTCTTCCGCGACATCTTCGTCGCGTCCATCCTGTCTTCCATGTCTCCTGTGTTAAGCCCTTTCTTCGCACCCCCGTTCGTCTTCCCTCCCCCTCCCGTCCTTGTCGAGAGCGCACCTATTTACAAGGTACATAAGATCATGGACATGCGTTCTCGGGACGGGGTCACCAATACTTAGTGGATTGGGAGGGTTACGGTCCTGAGGAGAGGAGTTGGGTTCCGTCTCGGGACGTGCTGGACCGTTCACTCATCGATGATTTCCTCCGTTGCCGCCAGGATTCCTCCTCGAGTGCGCCAGGAGGCGCTCGGTGAGTGGGGGTACTGTCATCTTTGTCATTTATTATCATGTCTTGTCCCTGTGCTCCCCATTCTGTTCGTTTCCCTCTGCTGGTCTTATTGGGTTCTTTCCCTCTTTCTATCCCTCTCTCTCCCCCCCTCCCCTCTCACTCTCTCGCTCTCTCTTCTCTCTATCGTTCCGTTCCTGCTCCCAGCTGTTCCTATTCCCCTAATCATCATTTAGTCTTCCCACACCTGTTCCCGATCCTTTCCCTGATTAGAGTCCCTATTTATTCCTTTGTGTTCCGTTCCTGTCCCGTCGGTTCCTTGTTTAGTATTCACCATGCTGTGATTGCGTATCGCCCTGTCCTGTCGTGTTTTTGCTGTGATTGTGTATCGCCCTGTCCTGTCGTGTTTTTTGCCTTCATCAGATGCTGCGTGTGAGCAGGTGTCTCTGTCAACTACGGCCTGCGCCTACCCGGCGACCTGCAGTCTGTGGCCGCTTCTCTTGTTATTCCCCTCTACAGACTAGAGGATTTCTGTTATTCCCTGTTTGGACTTGAATAAACTCTGTTTCTGTTAAGTCGCTTTTGGGTCCTCTTTCACCTGCATGACACCAACACACGAGACTGAAGGGAGTAATTGATGTAATCCAACACACTAGACTGAAGGGAGTAACTGATGTAATCCAACACACTAGACTGAAGGGAGTAACTGATGTAATCCAACACACTAGACTGAAGGGAGTAACTGATGTAATCCAACACACTAGACTGAAGGGAGTAATTGATGTAATCCAACACATTAGACTGAAGGGAGTAACTGATGTAATCCAACACATTAGACTGAAGGGAGTAACTGATGTAATCCAACACACTAGACTGAAGGGAGTAACTGATGTAATCCAACACATTAGACTGAAGGGAGTAACTGATGTAATCCAACACATTAGACTGAAGGGAGTAACTGATGTAATCCAACACATTAGACTGAAGGGAGTAATTGATGTAATCCAACACATTAGAGACCGTGGCTAAGGTAGGACTGATCAGAGACCGTGGCTAAGGTAGGACTGATCAGAGACCGTGGCTAAGGTAGGACTGATCAGATACCGTGGCTAAGGTAGGACTGATCAGAGACCGTGGCTAAGGTAGGACTGATCAGAGACCGTGGCTAAGGTAGGACTGATCAGAGACCGTGGCTAAGGTAGGACTGATCAGAGACCGTGGCTAAGGTAGGACTGATCAGAGACCGTGGCTAAGGTAGGACTGATCAGAGACCGTGGCTAAGGTAGGACTGATCAGATACCGTGGCTAAGGTAGGACTGATCAGAGAGACTGAGACGTGGCCTGCTCGCCTCCCTACCACTGAGGAAGTACAGTTCCCGCTCAGCCCAGTCAAAACTGTTCGCTGCTCTGGCCCCCCAATGGTGAAACAAACTCCCTCACGACGCCAGGACAGCGGAGTCAATCACCACCTTCCGGAGACACCTGAAACCCCACCTCTTTAAGGAATACCTAGGATAGGATAAGTAATCCTTCTCACCCCCCTTTAAGATTTAGATGCACTATTGTAAAGTGACTGTTCCACTGGATGTCATAAGGTAAATGCACCAATTTGTAAGACTGGATAAGAGCGTCTGCTAAATGACTTAAATGTAAATGTAAATGTAGACTGAAGGGAGTAATTGATGTAATCCAACACATTAGACTGAAGGGAGTAATTGATGTAATCCAACACATTAGACTGAAGGGAGTAATTGATGTAATCCAACACATTAGACTGAATAGAATAACTGATGTAATCCAACACATTAGACTGAAGGGAGCAACCGATGTAATCCAACACACTAGACTGAAGGGAGTAACTGATGTAATCCAACACATTAGACTGAAGGGAGTAATTGATGTAATCCAACACATTAGACTGAAGGGAGTAACTGATGTAATCCAACACATTAGACTGAAGGGAGTAACTGATGTAATCCAACACATTAGACTGAAGGGAGTAACTGATGTAATCCAACACATTAGACTGAATCCTTACTGGGTTGAATAAATCTGTTAATTCATCTGATGTTAGATTGGTTTATCAGTGTGGTAATTTCAGAGAGTTAGACTGAATCATTTTCTCCAGGGGTTTACTATAGATGTAATGCGTGTGATTTATTAGTGTGTTTATCAGTGTGGTGATTAGAATAAATCTGTTTAATTCATCTGATTTATTAGTTGTTTATCAGTGTGGTAATTTCAGAGAGTTAGAGAGTGGACGTCACATCATTTTCTCCAGGGGTTTACTATAGATGTAAATGCGTGTGATTTATTAGTGTGTTTATCAGTGTGGTGATTAGAGAGAGTTAGAGAGTGGACGTCACATCATTTTCTCCAGGGGTTTACTATAGATGTACATGCGTGTGATTTATTAGTGTGTTTATCAGTGTGGTGATTAGAGAGAGTTAGAGAGTGGACGTCACATCATTTTCTCCAGGGGTTTACTATAGATGTACATGCGTGTGATTTATTAGTGTGTTTATCAGTGTGGTGATTAGAGAGAGTTAGAGAGTGGACGTCACATCATTTTCTCCAGGGGTTTACTATAGATTAAATGCGTGTGATTTATTAGTGTGTTTATCAGTGTGGTGATTAGAGAGAGTTAGAGAGTGGACGTCACATCATTTTCTCCAGGGGTTTACTATAGATGTAAATGCGTGTGATTTATTAGTGTGTTTATCAGTGTGGTGATTAGAGAGAGTTAGAGAGTGGACGTCACATCATTTTCTCCAGGGGTTTACTATAGATGTAAATGCGTGTGATTTATTAGTGTGTTTATCAGTGTGGTGATTAGAGAGAGTTAGAGAGTGGACGTCACATCATTTTCTCCAGGGGTTTACTATAGATGTAAATGCGTGTGATTTATTAGTGTGTTTATCAGTGTGGTGATTAGAGAGAGTTAGAGAGTGGACGTCACATCATTTTCTCCAGGGGTTTACTATAGATGTAAATGCGTGTGATTTATTAGTGTGTTTATCAGTGTGGTGATTAGAGAGAGTTAGAGAGTGGACGTCACATCATTTCCCCCTGTGGTTTGTACGACAGGGAGTCGAAAGCTACTTGTGTATCTAAATGAACAGAATCATCCAAGGCTGCAACATCTGGTCCTGTTCATACAAAACATTTCTTCTGTATTCTCTGTCTATCTACAGTAAGCACAGCTTGAACACACACATACATGAATGCAGACACGTATTACGCACACACACACACATGCATACACACACACACACACACACTGAAGCATGACAGTCAGACACACACACACACACACACACACACACACACACACACACACACACACACACACACACACACACACACACACACACACACACACACACACACACACACACACACACACACACACACACACACACACACACACACACACACACACACACACTTTCCTGTTGGTAATGCTTGTTGGGCATGTGTAATCAATCATAGCCTATCATTGCTGTGTGGTTCGGCCCAGTAGTATGAAGCCTGGGAGAGTTAAATCCCACCGCTAAATCCCTTATAGACATTAGTCATTGTGCGTGTGTGTGTGTGTGTGTGTGTGACGGTGTCTTCTGAGATTCTGTGGCCTTGGCGATTTGGCACTGGAAACAGGCAAGCTGGTTGGTAGACTGCAAGGGGACTTGCATCTGTGAATGTGTCTGTCTGTCACCCTCTATCTCTCCAGTGTATGGAGGTGTGTGTGTGTGTGTGTGTGTGTGTGTGTGTGTGTGTGTGTGTGTGTGTGTGTGTGTGTGTGTGTGTGTGTGTGTGTGTGTGTGTGTGTGTGTGTGTGTGTGTGTGTGTGTGTGTGTGTGTGTGTGTGTGTGTGTGTGTGTGTGTGTGTGTGTGTGTGTGTGTGTGTGAAAGTGGGCTCACTAGACCAGACTGACTACCAGAATAAACAGACAACAGTCACACCTGGCATCCAGGCCCTGCCAACAGGAAATAAACTAACCAAGACAACGTCTATGCCTATAGCTCCATCCCAGCTACTGATGTCAAGCCTCTCCCTCACTCCTTTGCCTCAGTCTATCCATTTACATTTAAGTCATTTAGCAGACGCTCTTATCCAGAGCGACTTACAACTATCCCTCTCCCCCTTTCTCCCTCACCCCTTCTCCAGTCTCTCTCTGTCCCTCCCTCACCCTCACTCCCTCAGTCTATTCCTCTCCCCCTTTCTCCCTCACCCCTTCTCCAGTCTCTCTCTGTCCCTCTCTCGCCCTCACTCCTTTCCCTCAGTCTATCCCTCTCCCCCTTTCTCCCTCACCCCTTCTCCAGTCTCTCTTTATCCCTCTCTCGCCCTCACTCCCTCACTCTTTATCTCTCTCTCCCTCCCTTTCATTGGTTTCTTTATAGCAGTGTGGCCTCTGAGGGACTTTCTATTTGGACGGCGGCCATCTTAGCAGCCCCCCTCCTCTTCCCCTCCTCCTATGGAGCCTAAACACTTTCTTAGTCTCACACTACAACTCTATTACAGACTAACCTCTTAGCAGTTTGTAGACACATTCTAACTGGGAGAAGGGGTCAGCTATGAATCAGATATACCTGAAGCTGGTCTGACACATCTTCCCGTAACACAAGTAACAGAAAGTCAATAGAATAATAGAATGTACAGCTCTTCTAGCACTTGGACAAGCTCTATATACTTAAACCAATCCTTCACTGTTGTTATACTAGGAAACGAAAATGAAAAGTATAACATATCTATATCAAATGTATACCAATCTAAATGTACAATTCTTAAGCTATTCTAGTGAAACGTGAAGGGGAGAGCTGTAAGAGTCCAAATAACCTTTACATGATAGGGCTGCTTTGGCTGCGGACCAGGCCAATCCTCAGAGAAGAGAGAGAGAAGAGAGAGGGATGGAGGAAAAGAGAGAGACAGAAAGAGGGAGTGGGGGATGTATTTATTCCATTGGAAAGTGAAACTCAACAGGGACTACAGTAGCTGGCAGGCTCATATCTCAGAGGGAGAAGAGGAATTCTCAGACCGGAGGCCTGGAGACCATTTTGCTATCCTCACAAGGTTCTTCTATAAGGTGAGGAGGTGGGCCGTTTGAAACAACTAGTGTGTGTGTGTGTGTGTGTACGCCCGTTACACTTGTGTGTGTTTGACCTGTTTGAAACAGAACTGGCTCGATCACATGGGCATGGAATGACTGGCATGAAGTCACACAAAATAAAGAAAGCGAGAGAGAGAGTGAGACAGAGTGTGGAAAACAGTGATGAGAGAGAGAGATAGAGCTTAACTGTTGCAGGCCATGATAATAAATGTCAAGAGATCTCTGGATCTTATCGCTAGATCTCAGATCAATGTGGGTTCAATTCTACTACTGCTGCTAGGTTGTCTTGGTGAAAGTGGTATCTGCAATTGGGGTCAATAAGATTCTCTCTCATCTCTCTCTCTTTCTTTCTCAGTGACTATAGTATTAGGGGTGGGGTCTAGAGATCTGTATATCTATACTCTGGTGGGGTCTGGAGATCTGTATATCTATAAGAGGGTGGGGTCTAGAGATCTGTATATCTATAAAGGGGTGGGGTCTGGAGATCTGTGTATCTATAAGGGGGTGGGGTCTGGAGATCTGTATATCTATAAGGGGTGGGGTCTAGAGATCTGTATATCTATAAAGGGGTGGGGTCTGGGGATCTGGTCTCATCTGGATCACCCCTGCCATCGTGTTGGTGGGGTCTATCAAGTCTCTCTCCCTCTCTCTCCCTCCCTCTCTTTCTCTATAAGGGTGGTGAGGGACTTTAGGGGTTGGGGCTTGGTCTCACCTGGTCTCACCCCTGCCATTGTGTTGTGTGTGAACGCCATCTATCAACCGTCTCTCTCCCTCTCTCTCCCTCCCTCTCTTTCTCTATAAGGGTGGTGAGGGACTTTAGGGGTTGGGGCTGGGGCTCACCTGGTCTCACTCCTGCCAGCACGGGCAGCGGGTGGTGTGTGAACGTCATGCGGGGGGACCTCGTCTGGGGCGACAGGGCGTTGAAATCAAACTTCCCCGGCTTCTTAAGAGAACCAGGCGAGGACAGTCCTGGCAACAACAAATAAATGGGATCAATATAAAAATAATATCAAAATGGGGGAGAAGAGGAGTTGGGTTTAATGTACAATGTTTTGGACTGGCTGCTACACTTAAATCAAAACATGTAAAAGGGAATTCATGATTAGACAATTTGTATTATTTGATTGATTGGTTTTAAAGCAATTTGATTGGCTGATGACAGTGCATTGTTATGAGTCCTGTTGGATATTGGCCGTTCTCCTAACCAATCCCAGCCTGGCGGGCTCAGGACTTGCAGAATTCTCAGTATAAACAGTGCCCTCAAAAAATATAATGGGTGAGTTGAAGTTGTGGCTTCGGGGTGGTCAGGGTGGGGAAAGGGTTGATGTAGGGTTGAATCAAGGCAGTAATTAAACCTACAAGCATTTTAAAATCTACTTCCATTGTCTTCCAAGATTGGCTGAATATTCTCCTCTTTCCAAAGCTCCACAGCCTACCATGAGCTATATGAAGCTCCTTTCAAAATAGAAACACTGTATATAAACTACAGTATAGAGCCTGCAGCCGCTCAGTGAGAAAGACAAGCAGATGGAATGGAGAGGGGGAGGATGAAGGGAGGGAGGGAGAGAGGCGAGAAAAGCGTGGGAGAATGTGAGTGAAGGAAGGAGAGAGTGAGTGATGTCAGAGTGGAACCTGTGAAAATGTAGCAGTATTTTTCGTTTTGTTTCTTTTCCTTTCTAGGAATGTCTGAGATGGACATGTCATAAGATGGTAAACATGGTTCAT
Organism: Oncorhynchus gorbuscha; assembly: GCF_021184085.1. Lineage (NCBI taxonomy): Eukaryota > Metazoa > Chordata > Actinopteri > Salmoniformes > Salmonidae > Oncorhynchus > Oncorhynchus gorbuscha. The sequence continues at coordinate 3,599,554 of NC_060198.1, forward strand.
TATCTTCATCTCACACTCACTCACATACACACACACAACAACCCTCAAACACTCACCGATTACCACACACACTCACTGATCACCACAAACCCTCACAAACCCTCACTCACTCACTGATTACCACAAACCCTCACACACTCACTCACCGATTACCACAAACACTCATCGATTACCAGAAACACTCACCATTACCACAAACACTCATCGATTACCACAAACACTGAAACACTCACCGATTACCACAAACACTCACACACTCACCGATTACCACAAACCCTCACACACTCACCGATTACCACAAACACTCACACACTCACCGATTACCACAAACACTCACACACTCACAAACGATCACCACAAACACTCACACCCTCACCGATTACCACAAACACTCACCGATTACCACAAACACTCACCGATTACCACAAACACTCACACTCACTGATTACCACAAACACTCACACTCACTGATTACCACAAACACTCATTACACAAACACACTGATTACCACAAACACTCACCGATTACCACAAACACAAACACCACAAACACTCACACCCCCACAAACACTCACCGATTACCACAAACACTCAATCACACAAACACTCACACGATTACCACAAACACTCACACCCAATCAAACACTCACATTACAAACACAAAACACTCACCGATTACCACAAACACTCACACACTCACCGATTACCACAAACACTCACCGATTACCACAAACACTCACACTCACTGATCACCACAAACACTCACACACTCACAGATTACCAAAACACTCACCGATGACCAAACAATCAATGATTACCACAAACACTCACACATCACCCACAAACACTCACACTCACAGATTACCACAAACACTCACACTCACAGATTACCACATTAACAAACACTCACACTCACCGATTACCACAAACACTCACATTACCACAAACACTCACACACTCACCGATTACCACAAACACTCAACACTCACTTACCACAAACACTCACCGATTACCAAACAAACACTCAAACATTACCACAATCACTCACGATGATTTACCAAAAGACTCACACTCACCAATTACCCCAAACATTCAAACACTCATTACCACAAACACTCACACACTCACCGATCACCACAAACACTCACACACTCACAGATTACCACAAACACTCACCGATTACCAAACACTCACCGATTACCACAAACACTCAAACACTCACCAATTACCACACACACTCACACACTCACTGATCACCACAAACACTCACACACTCACCGATCACCACAAACACTCACACACTCACAGATTACCACAAACACTCACCGATGACCAAACAATCAATGATTACCACAAACACTCACCGATTACCACAAACACTCAAACACTCACCAATTACCACACACACTCACACCCTCACCGATTACCACAAACACTCACCGATTACCACAAACACTCACACACTCACCGATCACCACAAACACTCACACACTCACAGATTACCACAAACACTCACCGATGACCAAACAATCAATGATTACCACAAACACTCACACACTCACACATTCACCGATCACCACAAACACTCACACACTCACAGATTACCACAAACACTCACCGATGACCAAACAATCAATGATTACCACAAACACTCACACCCTCACACACTCACCGATGATCAAAAACACTCACACACTCGCCGATTACCAAACACTCACCGATTACCACAAACACTCAAACACTCACCAATTACCACACACACTCACACACTCACTGATCACCACAAACACTCACACACACACTGATTACACACTCACTGATTACCACAAACACACTCACACAAACACTCACCGATTATCATTTACCACAAACACTCTCACACTCACCGATTACCACAAACACTCACACGCTCACCGATTACCAAACACTCACACCCTCACCGATTAAAACTCACACAAACACTCACCAATTACCCCAAACACTCAAACACTCAAACACTCACCGATCACCACAAACACTCACCGATCACCACAAACACTCACCGATCACCACAAACATTCAAACACTCACCGATCACCACAAACACTCACCGATTAGCAGACACTCACCGGTTACCACACACACACAAACACTCATCGATTAGCAGACACTCACTGATTACCACACACACACAAACACTCACCGATTAGCAGACACTCACTGATTACCACACACACTCAAACACTCACCGATTAGCAGATACTCACTGATTACCACACACACACAAACACTCATCGATTAGCAGACACTCACTGATTACCACACACACACAAACACTCACCGATTAGCAGACACTCACTGATTACCACACACACTCAAACACTCACCGATTAGCAGATACTCACTGATTACCACACACACACAAACACTCACCGATTAGCAGACACTCACTGATTACCACACACACTCAAACACTCACCGATTAGCAGACACTCACTGATTACCACACACACTCAAACACTCACCGATTAGCAGACACACTCACATTCACTTTAACATTCAGACCCAGGACCTTTTCATACTATTTTTAGTAATTTTCATATTAATCCTAGAATCCTAACAGACAGTATTTGTTCCCAAACTTTGTGGTCTATTTCTGAGGTCCTGACATTAAAATCCTTAAAATCCCATTCAACCACAATTCCTCCAGTTCCAGCTGGGTATGTGTGAAAGTCTATGGAGAGAGAGTGCAGTGTGGGGGCGTGTAAACAAAACGGTGTGAAAGAGTTAAGTCTGCAGCAGGTGGGAGGGAGGGAGTGACTAATATGTGTGAACCATTTATGTCTTTAACAGACATATTTCATTTTTAGTTAACCAGGCCTAGGATCTAGTGGGTATAGTGTGTGTGTGAGTTTCATTTATAACCAAGGCTAGGAGGCTAGGGGGCTAGGAGGCTAGGATGCAAGTGGGCTAGGAGGCTAGGGGGCTAGGAGGCTATGGGGATAGGAGGCTAGGGGGCTAGGAGGCAAGGGGGCTAGGAGGCTATGTGGCTAGGGGGCTAGGAGGATAGGAGGCTAGGGGGCTAGGAGGCTAGGGGGCTAGGAGGATAGGAGGATAGGAGGCAAGGGGGATAGGAGGCTAGGGGGATAGGGGGCTAGGAGGCTAGGAGGCAAGGGGGCTAGTGGGCTAGGGCGGGTGTATTGTAGCTGTCAGACTAATTGGAGCCATGGAAGAGAGGTGGAGAACCATGCCTGATCCCACTGCTGACACGGTTACTGTGATGTCTGAAACCAACGGTTACTGTGATGTCGGACACCAACGGTTACTGTGAAGTCTGACACCAACGGTTACTGTGACGTCTGACACCAACGGTTACTGTGACGTCTGACACCAATGGTTACTGTGACATCTGACACCAACGGTTACTGTGACGTCTGACACCAACGGTTACTGTGACGTCTGACACCAACGGTTACTGTGACGTCTGATACCAATGGTTACTGTGACATCTGACACCAACGGTTACTGTGACGTCTGACACCAACGGTTACTGTGACGTCTGACACCAACGGTTACTGTGACGTCTGACACCAACGGTTACTGTGACGTCTGATACCAATGGTTACTGTGACATCTGACACCAACGGTTACTGTGACGTCTGACACCAACGGTTACTGTGACGTCTGACACCAACGGTTACTGTGACGTCTGACACCAACGGTTACTGTGACGTCTGATACCAACGGTTACTTTGACGGGGTACGGTAGTAGTTGCCAGGCACGCAGGTTTGAGTGTGTCAAGAACTGAAACGTTGCTGGGTTTTCACTCTCAACAGTTTCATGTGTGTATCAATGGTCCACCACCCACAGGACATCCAGCCAACTTGACTCAACTGAGGGAAGCATTGGAGTCAACATGGACCAGCATCCCTGTGGACAGGTTCCGACACCTTATAGAGTCCATGCCCCAGTGAATTGAGGCTGAGGGTAAAGGTGGTGGTGGGGGTGCAACTCAATATTAGGAAGGTGTTCTTAATGTTTTGTACACTCAGTGTATACCCCACTATATACGAGCACAGAGGGACAAACTGACAGAGGATTTCATCCAGTGGCTTCCCCTACAATAACAGAAACGAGACCCATGTTATGTATCTACTCTGGCTGTGTGTGTGTGTCTCACTACACTGTCCTCTCTCCTCCTGGCAGACCACAGCAGTGGACTGGCAACCAATCAAGTGCTCCTGTTGACCCCTCTGCCTCTCTACACTAACAGGCCTGCCACCAGATGTGCCTTCAAAACAGTCTCTTGCTCGCACAAACACACAAGCACGTATGTACCCACACGCTCATACACACGCTCATACGCACGCACGCGCACACACACACACACGCATTGGCTTAAAGCAGTAAAAGGGAAACCAGAAGGAATTCTCTTATCCAGACTAAACAGAGGCTGTGTCCCAAATGACACCCTATTCCCTATATAGTGTTTTGTCAAAAGTAGCGCACTGCTATTTGGGACACACACTGAAGTGTAGAAGACTATCAAAGGCTCTAACTAACTCATATTAGAAGCAGCAGAGGCCCCTTGCAAATCTCTAGTGGTCTTAAACATTTCAGAATCATTTGGAACTCATTTGAAATCATGGTTATTTCTAACCCCCAGCGCCCCGAGACACACACACACACTTCACTCTCCCTCCAGCCCCTGTGGAGCAGATGTCGCCAGCAGCCTTGCTACTCCCAAGGCCACACACACACACACACACACACACACACACACACACACACACACACACACACACACACACACACACACACACACACACACACACACACACACACACACACACACACACACACACACACAGAAGCACCATCTGGGACTAGAGCTTGTGTGTGTGTGTGTGTGTGTGTGTGTGTGTGTGTGTGTGTGTGTGTGTGTGTGTGTGTGTGTGTGTGTGTGTGTGTGTGTGTGTGTGTGTGTGTGTGTGTGTGTGTAGCAAGGCTGCTGGCAACATTTACTGTACATACTCTGTCTGTCTGTCTGTCTGTCTGTCTGTCTGTCTGTCTGTCTGTCTGTCTGTCTGTCTGTCTGTCTGTCTGTCTGTCTGTCTGTCTGTCTGTCTGTCTGTCTGTCTGTCTGTCTGTCTGTCTGTCTGTCTGTCTGTCTGTCTGTCTGTCTGTCTGTCTGTCTGTCTGTCTGTCTGTCTGTCTGTCTGTCTGTCTGCTCAATTGGCTATGGAGGGAGTAGAATAGGGGGTTTACTATGGTGGTGTGTGCTGGCGTTTGTTTGTGTGTGCTTGCTTGTTTTCCTACCCTCCACCCGGATAGGAACTCCCAGCTGTGGTTTGCCTGTAGCAGGTGGAACCCTCCAGAAAGCAACACACACCGTAGAGTGTTACTTTGGTGTTGATATTACACTTCCTTATGTTATCAAGTACATTTTGTCAAGACAAATTTGATTCTTTATGTTTTGAATCGCTCAGTGGGGTCTTTCTCTATCATATCGTTAAGATCATATCCTAAAAGTCAGATGTCGTACCCTAATACATCCCATAATAAGCAGCGAACTCTGCTGACAGAGCAGTGCAGCATTATCGCCGAAAACGTTTCACATTTTGTGGTGGTCGTCCACAGGTCGCAAATAGCAAGCTGAATTAAATGTTAAAGGTTGTGAAAATAAAAAAGCTTTCGATACGCTCAGTACTCCGGTGTTCATTTCACAAAGATGCACTTGTTTTTGTGAGAAATCTCAGAAAAAGAAGAGGAACTTTGCATTAATATGAACATTGTATACTAAAATATGAAAACATGTCATGTCTCAAAATGGATATCCATTGATACCCATCTTACCTCTATATTGTTTTATGTCCTCGGGATTTGAGAAGAAAGATGATGCGTTAATTTTATGAGCACTTTTCCCCCCTGGCCTCCATTGATTTAGAGACACGAGGTTTGGACCATTGGTTATCTTAGCAGAGTATCTACACAATTAACATATTATTTTACCCAGTGTTCGAAAGTTGGGTTTTTGATTGGACACCTTACCATCTCCCATTCTAAATCTCGTTTCATCTACCAGACAGTAGAACTGATCACCTTCTATCTCTCCATCTCTCTTTCTCCTTCCCTCAGTCCCTCAGAAAAGGACACACGGTCATCTCACATCTCTAAAGTCGACAGCTCTCTCTCAACACATTACATACTATATACACAAATGCCTCACATTTGTAATGAATTTGTGTTTGTCCATTAGTTTTGGTTAAATGAATTGGCGAGAGGGTCACCCAGGGCTGCATCCAGCCTATTCCCTATGTAGTTCACTACTTTTGTCCAGAACCCATTTTTATTGTTTTTAACCTTTATTTAACTAGGCAAGTCAGTTAAGAACAAATTGTTATTTACAATGAGACCTACTCCGGCCAAACCTGGACGACGCTGGGCCAATTGTGCACCACCCTATGGGACTCCCAATCAGGGCTGGTTGTGATACAGCCTGGAATCGAACTAGACCGCTGTGCCACTCAGATTTGTTACACATACACTACAGTACATGACCAAAAGTATGTGGACACCTGCTCTTCTAACATCTCATTCCAAAATTATGTGCATTAATATGGAGTTGGTGCCTCCTTTGCTATTATAACACACTCCACTCTTCTGGGAAAGCTTTCCACTAGATGTTGGAACATTGCTGCGGGAACTTGCTTCCATTCAAGCACAAGAGCATTAGTGAGTTGGGCTCTGATGTTAGGCGATTAGGCGTGGTTCGTAGTTGGCATTCAAATTCATCCCAAAAGTGTTTGATGGGGTTGAGGTCAGGGCTCTGTGCAGGCCAGTTAAGTTCTTCCACCGATCTCGACAAACCATTTCTGTATGGACCTTGCTTTAGGCACTGTCATGCTGAAACAGGAAAGGGCCTTCGCTAAACTGTTGGCACAAAGTTGGAAGCACAGAACTGTCTAGAATGTCATTGTATGTTGTAGCGTTAAAAAACAGCCCCAGACCATTATTCCTCCTCCACCAAACTTTACAGTTGGCACTATGCATTCGGTTAGGTAGCTTTCTCCTGGCTTCCGCCAAACCCAGATTCATCCATTGGACTGCCAGATATTGAAGCGTGATTCATCACTCCAGAGAACGCGAGTCCACTTCAGCCGACGCTTGGCAATGCGCATGGTGATCTTAGGCTTGTGTGCGGCTACTCGGCCATGGAAACCCATTTCATTAAGCTTCAGATGAACAGTCCTTGTGCTGACGTTGCTTCCAGAGGCAATTTAGAACTCGGTGGTGAGTGTTGCAACTGAGGACAGACCATTTTTATGCACTACTCGCATCAGCGCTTTGTTGTCATTCAACAACACGTTTTAATGCACATTTATCACATGAGAAATACTGCACTAAACAGTTTAGTTAGATGTAAAATTGCGCGACTAAGATCTCCTCTGCAAAAACAAAAAAATGTATGACAGATTTCTTGAGTTATCTTAGATTAATTCTGACTATTTTGAGGAAGTGGATACTGGCTACGGCGCCTCAAGATGGACAATCAGTACTATTGCCACTTTTTTATTTTTCAAGCGAAGGTCTTTTAAGGTTGTATGCAAGCACACTCGTTTGGTTCCCCAAGCCAAGTTCAGCTAGGTGCCAGCAGTACTGAAGCATGCGGAAGCCTTAAGGCAGACAGCATGTGTATGTGTGTGTGTGTTAATTAAATTCACAGCTCAGCTAACTGGAGCAGGTCTGAGCAAACCATAGGGCCTAGCACAGAACCTCTCTCCTTCTCTCTCTCCCTAGGGTTTCTACTGCTGCACATGTTTTCAATTAGAGAAAGGGGATGGAGGGAGAAAGGGAGAGAGAGATAGACTGAGAGTAAGAGAGAGAGAGAGACAGAGAGAGAAAGACAGAGAGAGAGACAGAGAGAGAAAGACACAGAGAGAGAGAGACAGAGAGAGAAAGACAGAGAGAGAGAGAGAGACAGAGAAAGAGAGAGACTGAGAGAAAGACAGAGAGAGAGAGACAGAGAGAGAAAGACAGAGAGAGAGAGAGAGAAAGACAGAGAGAGAGAGACAGAGAGAGAAAGAGAGAAAGACAGAGAGAAAGACAGAGAGAGAGACAGAGAGAGAGAGAGAGACAGAGAGAGAGAGAGAGAGAGAAAGAAAGAAAGAAAGAGCAGCTGTGGTAACAAATAACAGTAAAGAAGGTATGAGTTGGTGTATGTACAGATATACACTGAGTGTACACATATTGAAAGAGGAATGACTGAGTTATACACAGTCGAGGTAGATATGAGTTATACACAGTGTGGCTAGATATGAGTTATACACAGTGTGGCTAGATATGAGTTATACACAGTAGGGAGATATGAGTTATATACAATAGGGGGATATGAGTTATATACAGTAGGGAGATATGAGTTATATACAGTAGGGAGATATGAGTTATTTACAGTAGGGAGATATTAGTTATTTACAGTAGGGAGATATGAGTTATTTACAGTAGGGGGATATGAGTTATATACAGTAGGGAGATATGAGTTATATACAGTAGGGGGATATGAATTATATACAGTAGGGGGATATGAGTTATATACAGTAGGGAGATATGAGTTATATACAGTAGGGAGACATGAGTTATATACAGTAGGGAGATATGAGTTATATACAGTAGGGAGATATGAGTTATTTACAGTAGGGAGATATGAGTTATTTACAGTAGGGAGATATGAGTTATATACAGTACAGTAGGGAGATATGAGTTATTTACAGTAGGGGGATATGAGTTATATACAGTAGGGAGATATGAGTTATATACAGTAGGGATATATGAGTTATATACAGTACAGTAGGGAGATATGAGTTATTTACAGTAGGGGGATATGAATTATATACAGTAGGGGGATATGAGTTATATACAGTAGGGGGATATGAGTTATATACAGTAGGGAGATATGAGTTACATACAGTAGGGAGATATGAGTGTAATATGTTCTAACCATGGTAAGGAAACTGCACTCCATCATGTTCATGTTTTATCTTCCTCTCCTGCACACTGGCCAAATGGTGCTGCACTGTAGGTGGAGAAGGAGAGGGTTAACAATGAGAGATATAGAGAGAGACGAAGGGTAGAGAGCGAGAGGGAGAGAGGGGGTGAGGAAGAGAGAGGGCGAGAGAGAGTGGGGGAGAAAGAGAGAGAGCGAGGCAGGGAGAGAGAGCGAGCCAGAGAGAGAGCGAAAGAGCGAGAGAGAGAGGCAGAGAGAGAGAGGCAGAGAGAGAGAGCGAGCCAGAGAGAGAGCGAAAGAGCGAGAGAGAGAGGCAGAGAGAGAGCGAGGCAGAGAGAGAGAGCGAGCCAGAGAGAGAGCGAAAGAGCGAGAGAGAGAGGCAGAGAGAGAGGCAGAGAGAGAGAGCGAGGCAGTGAAAGAGAGCGAGCCAGAGAGAGCGAAAGAGCGAGAGAGAGAGGCAGAGAGAGAGAGAGAGAGCGAGGCAGAGAGAGAGAGAGCGAGCCAGAGAGAGAGTGAAAGAGCGAGAGAGAGAGAGAGAGAGAGGCAGAGAGAGAGAGTGAAAGAGCGAGAGAGAGAGAGAGAGCGAGGCAGAGAGAGAGAGCGCGAGCCAGAGAGAGAGCGAAAGAGCGAGAGAGAGAGGCAGAGAGAGGCAGAGAGAGAGAGCGAGCCAGAGAGAGAGCGAGGCAGAGAGAGAGAGGCAGAGAGAGGGGGCAGCTTAAGATTTTTAAGACAGTAGTTGATGTAGTAATCGATCATGGATAACATTGTGGTAAAGTTAGTTCATGGTTACTGTACTGCATTGTTGCTTACTTATCAGGTGACGGTCAACATGGTGTGAGCTTGGGGATGGGGAATGAAGGTCTCCACCTGGTTACAGGTGGGAAGAAGAGGTTATGGAGTCAGTTCTGGTCTCAAATCAGTCTTAGGGAGACAGAGTGTGTGAAAGGTCTCCACTAGTATTGATGAATAGGTGGAATGTCACTTCTGGTCTCAAATCAATTTAAATGGAGGCAGGAGCAAAGAGGTGTTCTGGGAAGTTATGAAGTCAGTTTCAAATCAGTTTAGAAGAGACAGGCTCTTATCCAATATCCACACTAGCGCACCAATTAGAATGAAGCGTTGGACAAGCTTTCTAAGTGGTATGCTAGTGAGGATGATCTTGCCAGTGAGTGACAAGTGAGAAGGAAAGAGGTGTTTCGGGGAGGGGTGTTTAGAGTTAGGTGTTTTGAAAAACAGTGTGTTGTGGTGAGTTTGGGGAGAAGAATTCGGTAAGAATGGTCCAGGGGTCGGGGTACAGGTATAAGGGTAAAGGTAGAGTTTGGGGGCTAGGGGGAGTGTCCTACCTGCATCCATGTCATTGGGCCAGCCGCTGGACTGGGAGGAGCCTGCGGCTGGGGAGCGTCCGGGGTAGAAGACGTCGTCCGTGGGGCTCTCCAGCTCACTGTCGTCTAACGACTTCCTCTTGTTAGAGCTGCGGAGAGGAAGAGAGGAGAGAGGAGTCAAGAATGGCTCCCTATTCCCTATGTAGTATACTAGGGCCCTGGCCTAAAGTAGTGCACTGTTGGACCAGAGTCTAGTCGAATGGTCAACACTTGCTTCCCCCTGCGGCAGGAATCCAGTTCGATCCCTGAATAAGCCCTACACATTTCTGCTTCCACTTCTGTCTCCCACTACTGTCTCCCTGCTCCTGTCTTCCACTACTGTCTCCCTGCTCCTGTCTCCCACTACTATCTCCCTGCTCCTGTCTCCCACTACTATCTCCCTGCTACTGTCTCCCACTACTGTCTCCCTGCTCCTGTCTCCCACTACTATCTCCCTGCTCCTGTCTCCCACTACTATCTCCCTGCTACTGTCTCCCACTACTGTCTCCCTGCTCCTGTCTCCCTGCTCCTGTCTCCCACTTCTGTCTCCCTGCTCCTGTCTCCCTGCTCCTGTCTCCCTGCTCCTGTCTCCCACTACTATCTCACTGCTACTGTCTCCCACTACTGTCTCCCTGCTCCTGTCTCCCTGCTCCTGTCTCCCACTTCTGTCTCCCACTTCTGTCTCCCACTACTGTCTCCCTGCTCCTGTCTCCCACTACTGTCTCCCACTACTGTCTCCCACTACTGTCTCCCTGCTCCTGTCTCCCACTTCTGTCTCCCACTACTGTCTCCCTGCTCCTGTCTCCCACTACTATCTCCCTGCTCCTGTCTCCCACTACTATCTCCCTGCTACTGTCTCCCACTACTGTCTCCCTGCTCCTGTCTCCCTGCTCCTGTCTCCCACTTCTGTCTCCCACTTCTGTCTCCCACTACTGTCTCCCTGCTCCTGTCTCCCACTACTGTCTCCCACTACTGTCTCCCACTACTGTCTCCCTGCTCCTGTCTCCCACTTCTGTCTCCCACTTCTGTCTCCCTGCTCCTGTCTTCCACTACTGTCTCCCTGCTCCTGTCTCCCACTTCTGTCTCCCTGCTCCTGTCTACCACTACTGTCTCCCTGCTCCTGTCTCCCACTTCTGTCTCCCTGCTCCTGTCTTCCACTACTGTCTCCCTGCTCCTGTGTCCCACTTCTGTCTCCCTGCTCCTGTCTCCCAGCTCCTGTCTCCCACTTCTGTCTCCCTGCTCCTGTCTTCCACTACTGACTCCTTGCTCCTGTCTCCCGATTCTGTCTCCCACTTCTGTCTCCCTGCACCTGTCTCCCACTTCTGTCTCCCTGCTCCTGTCTCCCACTTCTGTCTCCCTGCTCCTGTCTCCCTGCAGCCTTTATTTAACCAGGGAAGTCACATTGAGAGTTCAGGCAGAGGAAGAGGACAGCAGGATGAGAACAGTAGAAATGGACAGGAAGGAGAGGGTTGAAAACAGACACAGAGGTAAACCTGAAAGGCTGATGTGGGTGAGAGTAAGTTTAAGGATATGAGATGTGAGCACAGGACCTTTTCTGAGTTTGTTTTAAGTATAGTCGGCAGGACAGTGTGTGTGTGAGTGTCAGAATAACTACCTCCGTGGAAGGTTTGCGTACAGCTCGACCTCAGACCTACAGTGCCAGAGAAGACAGAAAGAGAGAGAGAGGTGGAGAGAAGGATAGGGGGGGGGTGGGAGGAGAGAGCATCACACATTTATAAGACCAGAAAGACAGGGAGACACAACGAGAGAGAAGAAAGAGATGGAACTCTCAGAGATGGAATGGACCAGAACACTCATAACGGTTATCAACTGAGGCAGTCTACAATGTCCCACATACATACTATCGAGTACAGCCTGTAGATATCAGACCTGGGTTCAAACTGTATTTGTTTTCCTTCATCAAATACTATTTGAACCCAGGTCTGGTGGAGGAGCAGCTCTTTTCAATTAGGAACCTTTGAGTGGGTGGAACCTGTGTGACCGCTAAGCTGTTTGTTTCACCTAGGAACCATAGAGTGGAGGGAACTTAATTTAAGTGAGACCTACATGTACCTGGTGGAAGGGGGGGATGCGAGGGAGCGTCGCCCCAGAGCCACCTGGTTGATGTTGTAGTAGCCAGGACTCTCCAGGTCAGCCAGGGAGAAGTTAGGACCAGACGCTGTGGCTACAGGAGCTGGGAGAACACAGGAACAGGAGGAGGAGGAGACATTTAGAAGACAGTAAATCAGCATTTGGATTGTGGAATTTGAAGATCAAATGGCCAGCCAAGAGAACATTGGAAGAGTATGGAGAGAAAAACCGAGGGATAAGAGAGACTGAGCGAGAAGAAAGAGAAGGTGAGTGAGTGTGTGTGAGAGAGAGATAGATAGAGTTATTGATATAGATAGATAGATAGATAGATAGATAGATAGATAGATAGATAGATAGATAGATAGATAGATAGATAGATAGATAGATAGATAGATAGATAGATAGATAGATAGATAGATAGATAGATAGATAGATAGATAGATAGATAGATAGATAGATAGATAGATAGATAGATAGATAGATAGATAGATAGATAGATAGAGCTATAGATAGACAGATTGATAGAGAGAGAGATAGAAAAATAGAGATAGATAAATAGAGCTATACATAGAGATAGATAGCTATAGATGGAGAAAGATAGAGCTATATATATTAATAGATAGACAGAGCTATAGATAGAGATAGATAGAACTATACATAGAGATAGATATATATAGATAGAGCTATATATAGAGCTACATAGATAGATAGAGATATATAGATAGAGAGAGAGAATGAATGAAAAAGCTATACAGAGATAGAGCATTAGATAGAGATAGATAGAGATAGAGAGCGCTATAGATAGAGAGAGATAGAGCTATAGCTAGAGAGAGATAGAGCTATAGAGAGAGAGATATAGAACTATAGATAGAGAGATATAGAGCTATAGATGGAGAGAGATAGAGAGAGCTATAGATAGAGATAGATAGAGCTATAGAGAGATGTAGAGCTATAGATAGAGATAGATAGAGAAAGATAGAGATATAGAGCTATAGATAGATAGACATAGCTATAGAGATAGACAGAGTTACAAATAGAGAGATATAAATAGAGATAGATCGATAGAGCTAAGATAGAGAAAGATAGAGCTATAGATTGAGATAGATACATAGATAGAGCTATAAATAGAGAGAGATATATAGAGCAAGATAGATAGATAGAGATATATAGATAGAGAATGAAAGAAAAAGCTATACATAGAGATAGATAGAGCGATAGATAGAGATATAGATAGAGAGCGCTATAGATAGAGATATATAGAGCTATAGCTAGAGAGAGCTATAGAGAGAGAGAGATAGAACTATAGATAGAGATATATAAAGCTATAGATGGAGAGAGATAGAGAGCTATAGATAGAGATAGATAGAGATATAGAGAGCTATAGATAGAGAAAGATAGAGCTATAGAGAAACTCCCATATCTACTGGGTGAAATTCCACAGTGTGCCATCACAGCAGCAAGATTTGTGACCTGTTGCCACGAGAAAAGGGCAACCAGTGAAGAGCACACACCATTGTAAATACAACCCATATTTATGCTAATTTATTTTCCCTTGTATACCTTAACCATTTGTACATTGTTAAAACACTGTATATATATAATATGACATTTGTAATGTCTTTATTGTTTTGAAACTTCTGTATGTGTAATGTTTACTGTTAATTTTTATTGTTTATTTCACTTTATATATTATCTACCTCACTTGCTTTGGCAATGTTAACACATGTTTCCCATGCCAATAAAGCCCTTGAATTGAATTGAATTGATATAGAGCTATAAATAGATAGACAGAGCTATAGAGATAAACAGAGTTACAAATAGAGATATAAATAGATAGACAGAGCTATAGAGATAAACAGAGTTACAAATAGAGATATAAATAGATAGAGCTAAGATAGAGAAAGATAGAGCTATAGATTGAGATAGATACATAGATAGAGCTATAGATAGAGATATATATATAGAGCTATAGATAGATAGAGAGAGAATGATAGATAGAGCTATAGATAGACAGATATATAGAGCTATACATATAGATAGATAGAGCATTAGATAGTTAGAGATAGATAGAGCTATAGTTAGAGAGAGATAGACAGAGCTATAGTTAGAGATAGATAGAGCTATAGTTAGAGAGAGATAGATAGATAGAGCATTAGATCGAGATATATAGAGATAGATAGATCTATAGATAGAGCTATAGATAAAGCTAAAGATAGATAGAGCTATAGTAAGAGATAGAGAGCTATAGATAGATATAGATAGATAAAGCTATAGATAGAGATATATAGATAGAGCTATATATAGTAAGAGATAGAGAGCTATAGATAGAGATAGATAGATAAAGCTATAGATAGAGATATATAGATAAAGCTATAGATAGAGATAGATAGATAGAGCTATAGTAAGAGATAGAGAGCTATAGATAGAGATATATAGATAAAGCTATAGATAGAGATAGATAGATAGAGCTATAGTAAGAGATAGATAGAGCTATTGTATTGTCTTTATTGTTTTGAAACTTCTGTATGTGTAATGTTTACTGTTAATTTTGATTGTTTATTTCACTTTTGTATATTATCGACCTGACTTGCTTTGGCAATGTTAACACATTTCCCATGCCAATAAAGCCTCTTGAATTGAATAGTAAGAGATATAGATAGAGCTATAGATAGAGATAGATAGAGCTATAGTAATAGATAGATAGAGCTATAGATAGAGATATATAGAGCTATAGTAATAGATAGATAGAGCTATAGATAGAGATATAGATAGAGAGAGCTATAAATAGAGCTATAGATAAGAGGCAGCAGGGTAGAGTGTTGCACTGGTAACCCAAAGGTTGCAAGTTCAAATCCCCGAGCTGACAAGGTACAAATCTGTCGTTCTGCCCCTGAACATGCAGTTAACCCGCTGTTCCTAGGCCGTCATTTAAAATAAGAAATTGTTCTTAACTGACTTAAATAAAGGTAAAATATAAAATATAAAAAAATAGATTGAGCTATAGATAGAGAGAGGTAGAGTTATATACAGAGAGAGCTATAGATAGAGAGAGCTATAGATAGAGAGAGGTAGAGTTATATATAGAGAGAGCTATAGATAGAGAGAGGTAGAGTTATATATAGAGAGAGCTATAGATAGAGAGAGCTATAGATAGAGAGAGGTAGAGTTATATATAGAGAGAGCTATAGATAGAGAGAGGTAGAGTTATATATAGAGAGAGCTATAGATAGAGAGAGCTATAGATAGAGGTAGAGTTATATATAGAGAGAGCTATAGATAGAGAGAGGTAGAGTTATATATAGAGAGAGCTATAGATAGAGAGAGGTAGAGTTATAGATAGAGAGAGCTATAGATAGAGAGAGGTAGAGTTATAGATAGAGAGAGCTATAGATAGAGAGAGGTAGAGTTATATATAGAGAGAGCTATAGATAGAGAGAGGTAGAGTTATATATATAGAGAGCTATAGATAGAGAGAGGTAGAGTTATATATAGAGAGAGCTATAGATAGAGAGAGGTAGAGTTATAGATAGAGAGAGCTATAGATAGAGAGAGGTAGAGTTATAGATAGAGAGAACTATAGATAGAGAGAGGTAGAGTTATATATAGAGAGAGCTATAGATAGAGAGAGCTATAGATAGAGAGAGGTAGTTATAGATATAGATAGATTGAGCTATAGATAGAGATAGATAGAGCTATAGATAGAGATAGATAGAGTTATAGATAGAGAGAGATATAGCTATAGATAAAGATAGAGAGCTATAGATAGAGAGAGAGCTATAGATAGAGATAGATAGAGCTATAGATAGAGATAGATAGAGCTATAGATAGAGCTATAGATAGAGATAGATAGAGCTATAGATAGAGAGAGAGCTATAGATAGAGATAGATAGAGCTAGAGATAGATAGAGCTATAGATGGAGCTATAGATAGAGAGAAATAGAGCTATAGATAGAAATAGATAGAGCTAGAGATAGAGAGAGAGAGAACTATATATAGAGATAGATAGACCTATAGATAGAGATAGATAGAGATAGATAGAGCTATAGATAGAGCTAGATTGAGCTATAGATAGATAGATAGATAGCTATAGATAGAGAGAGAGAGCTATAGATAGAGAGAGCTATAGATAGCGATAGATAGAGCTATAGATAGATAGAGCTATAGATATAGATAGATATAGCTATAGATAGTGAGAGAGAGAGCTATAGATAGAGATAGGTTGAGCTATAGATAGAGAGAGATAGAGCTATAGATAGAGAGAGAGCTATAGATAGAGCTATAGATAGAGAAGAGAGAGAGCTATAGATAGAGCTAGAGCTATAGATTGAGATAGATTGAGCTATAGATAGAGATAGATAGCGCCATAGATAGAGAGAGAGAGCTATAGATAGAGCTATAGAAGGAGATAGATAGAGCTATAGATAGAGATAGATAGAGCTATAGATAGAGAGAGAGAGAGCTATAGATAGAGATAGATAGAGCTATAGATAGATAGATTGAGCTATAGATAGATAGATTGAGCTATAGATAGAGATAGATTGAGCTATAGATAGAAAGGATAAGAGAGGGGTAGATACTCACTCTGTGACACCCTGACGAGCTCAGCCACGTTCCACACTCCTGAGGTGACGAAGCAGTCCTGGAAACTCAGGTGCCCTGCAGAGGAGAGAGAGGAAGTGTTAGGATGAGTGTGTGTGTGT
Source organism: Oncorhynchus gorbuscha (assembly GCF_021184085.1). Taxonomy (NCBI): domain Eukaryota; kingdom Metazoa; phylum Chordata; class Actinopteri; order Salmoniformes; family Salmonidae; genus Oncorhynchus; species Oncorhynchus gorbuscha. The sequence continues at coordinate 3,616,689 of NC_060198.1, forward strand.
GTGTGTGTGTGTGTGTGTGTGTGTGTGTGTGTGTGTGTGTGTGTGTGTGTGTGTGTGTGTGTGTGTGTGTGTGTGTGTGTGTGTGTGTGTGTGTGTGTGTGTGTGTGTGTGTGTGTGTGTGTGTGTGTGTGTGTGTGTGTGTGTGTGTGCGTATGTGTGTGAGTGTTCTCTTACCATTGGGCGGTGGCTTGATGTCTGTGTCTCCTTGTTGGCTGGAGCTGTCTGATTGTCCAGATTCTAGAAGAGAAGAGAAGAGAGGGATTTAGCTTGGCTGTGGTGGATACAAAGTATCCTGCTGTATGTGAGGAAAGAGGAAGGGAGAAGGTGTTGGAACCCCTCTGAACTTCAGTCATAGACTCTATACTGACAGATGGGACATTTGAGAAGAGTAGGGAGATTGCTTCACTAAGGGTCAAGGAGGGTGTCTGTATACAGTGTTTATTTGTATATATCAATGTCACAGAATGTTCCCAATGTTCCTAACCCCCCCACCCCCCCCCACACACAACTCCTGTCTCAAGGTGTTCAGATTTACTGTGTGTGTGTGTGTGTGTGTGTGTGTGTGTGTGTGTGTGTGTGTGTGTGTGTGTGTGTGTGTGTGTGTGTGTGTGTGTGTGTGTGTGTGTGTGTGTGTGTGTGTGTGTGTGTGTGTGTGTGTGTGTTTAAGGTGTTCTGTTTATGCAGCCTAAAACCCTGCCAGCAAGGAGGTATTAAGTGAGATTAAGAAGAGGGATATGATTGCGCTGGTAGATGGTGCGCGCACACACACACACACACACACAGGGCTGACCAGGGAGGGGATTTAAGGCTAAGTGTGGTAAAGGTGACGGAAACTCAGTGGCCTTTAGATATTGACAGAGGCAGCAGTGGCACAAACACACACACACACACACACACACACACACACACACACACACACACACACACACACACACACAAACACACACACACACACACACACACACACACACACAAGCACACAGCTGTCACACACTTATTACTGCTCTTGGCATTGGTAGGCCGCAGAAGCCAGGGACTAGAGTAGAGATTACAGCCACAAGGGAGAGGGTGTTACAGGGGAAGTCTTCCAGTAAAGACTCCCTAACCTCCAGCATGTCATTACAGGATAACTGATCCATTAGAACAAAGTGGAGAACCAAGGCTGACACAGAGAAAGTACTATTGGTGATTGCTGTGTGTTTCTTTGTTTATGCACTGTGTGCTATCTGGCATGTGTGTGTGTTTTGTGGTCTATGTCCATGCACAGAATGTAGTCTATGTATAATTAAGCAATAAGGCCCGAGGGGGTGTTCTTCTGCACACTGCAGAGTGCCTGGATACAGCCCTTAGCCATGGTATATTGGCCATATACCAATAAAAAAAACAAGGTTCCTTATTGCTATTAGAAACTGGCTACCAACATAATTAGAACAGTAAAAAGAAATGTTTTGTCATACCCATGGTACAGTATATAGTCTGATATACCACGGCTGTCAGCCAATCAGTATTCAGGGCACGAACCAAGCATGAGTGTATGTTTCTGAATGACGGAGTGCGTGTGTATGCGTGTACAGTAGCAGTGGCGTGGGCATGACATCTGCAGGGCCACAGCCAGGCCTAACTAACGGAGGTGTTTATCTGTCGCATGTAGGTGATAACAGAGCAGGGGAGGACTGATGCCAACACGCATAGACACATACATAAAGATGCACAAACACACACCAAGCACGCATACACACCACCCGCACGCACACAATCACACGCACACAGCACAGCCTCGCCACACTAAGCCATAAGATTAGCTAGTAGAAACAAAAAACAGACCTGTCTCACTGCTTGCTAATGCTGAGAGAGGAGAGGGAGAGAGAGGTGCAGAGAAAGTGAGGAACAGAGGGAGAGAGAGAGCAAGAGAGGGCAAAAGAAAGAGCGAAGTAGAGAGACAGAGCGATAGGGGGAGAGAAAGAGAACAGGAAGGAAAGAAAAGGAGAGGAGAAGAGGTTTGGGACAGAGAGAGAGAGAAGGCGAGAGAGGGAGAGAAACAGAAAGAGAGGAATAGAAAGCTCCCTTTTCCTCCCTTCTGCAGACTCTCCCTCTCTTATCTTTTCTCGCTCGCTGCTCCTGGCAGCCATCTTATGGCTTGGCAGCCATTTTAGCATTGGCGGTAGCGAAGCATTCCAGCTAGCTGACGCCCCTCACACACACACACACACACACACACACACACACACACACACACACACACACACACACACACACACACACACACACACACACACACACACACACACACACACACACACACTCAAAGTAAACATATACGTTGGCCAACGAAAACTGTTAAGAAAACAGCGTCCACTGAACTTTCTTCCTGTTGTGTTTCGCCTCTTGAATCTATAATAAGAAGCACTGACTCTCCAACACAGTACGTACAGAGCATTGTGTGTGTGTGTGTGTGTGTGTGTGTGTGTGTGTGTGTGTGTGTGTGTGTGTGTGTGTGTGTGTGTGTGTGTGTGTGTGTGTGTGTGTGTGTGTGTGTGTGTGTGTGTGTGTGTGTGTGTGTGTGTGTGTGTGTGTGTGTGTGTGTGTGTGTGTGTGTGTGTCAGAGCTACAATCCAATTGAAAGCAGTTGGTGTTAAAGAGGTTTAACTGAATAAACACAGTAAACAGAACCTTCAACACAATCAGGATTTCTGGAATGATACAAATTGATTCACAGATTCTCCTCAGTCAATCCCCAAGTACTTTGATGTGAGTGATTTGTAGGCTAGTGGTTAGCACCACTTGGACCTGCTCCGTGGCCCAGATACAGGTGTGATTGAAGAAGCATGCATGACAGAGAGAGCTTCTGTTCCTATCAGAGATGATAAGAGATATCAGGACAGTCAACACTACAGGCCCACAGACAACCCCCATTTAACAGCACCCTCAGTGCTCTAGAACAACACTCTCGAACCCCACTCTGGTGAAGTGGTCACACTGACCGTCACAGCACAGCTGATTGTACGTCTCTGGTAGATTTAGCCCTGGCTAGCCTAGCCCTTCTATAACTGCTGGTGAACTCTGATTCAGTACCACTTATGTGAACCTCTATGTCACTACAGAGAAGGAACTGCCTGCTGGTTATCACCCCGACGCCAGCTGCAGGCACTGAGGCAGCCAGCCCCCCCGGCCTCCCCCACAGTGTGCGTGTGTGTCTCTGTCTCTCCCCCATCCTCCCCCCAGCATCCTAGACACACATCCAGACCTCTTATCTGTACTCCACAGCCCCCCAAGCCCTCCCCAGAAACCCAAATCATGCCCCTGCAGCTCGCCTAACATTCTTTACTCCTACCCCCCGAAACACCACAGCCTGGCGCATAACACCTCCAAGGTCCAAAATGATTGGCACCCTTGATAAAGACGAGCAAAAGAATATGTATAAAATAAATAATTATGAGCTATTTTGTATGCAATTTTTTTACTAATACATTTGCTCAGAGAAAGACATTTTGTTTAACAAGTAATACAAAAACAAAATCACAAAAAGATAGGTGTCAAAGTTATTGTCACTCCAGCTGTCAATACAGCTGTCAATTTATGAGATTGGATAGCACATTGGGATCTTAGACCATTCCTCCATTCAGACGGAATCTTTCCAGATCCTTGATATCCGTTGTCTGCGCACTTTTATCTCTCCTTGTCCAAGTCTGTTCTCCAAGGTAACCTGCCTACATGACTATCACCCTGTAGCACATCTGTAATTATGAAGTGCTTTGAAAGGCTGGTCATGACACACATCAACACCATCATCCCAGACACCCTAGACCCACTCCAGTTGGCATACTGCCCCAACAGATCCACAGATGCAGTTGAACTTCACACTGGCCTCTCCCACATGGACAAGGGGGGAAATAACTATGGGAGAATGCTGTCCACAGACTCCGGCTCAGCGTTCAACACCATTGTCCCCTCCAAGCTCATCACCAAGCTAGGGACCCTGGGACTGAACCCCTCCCTCTGCAACTGGATCCTGGACTTCCTGATGGGCCAGCCCCAGGTGGTGAGAGTATGCCATGCTGACCCTCAACACAGGGGCCCCTCAGGGGTGTGTGCTTAGTCCTGTCCTGTACTCCCTGTTCACCCAAGACTGCGTGGTGAACTGCGTGGTGACGATGGAGGTAGGCCTGATCACAGACAGCGATGAAACAGCCTACAGGGAGGAGGTCAGAGACTTAGCAGTGTGGTGCCAGGACAATAACCTCTCCCTTAACTTCAGTAAGACCAAGGAGCTGATTGTGGACTATAGGAGAAAGAGGGGAGAGCACCATCCACATTGACAGGGCTGTTGTGGAGCGGGCCGAGAGCTGCAAGTTCCTTGGCATCCACATCACTAAGGACTTAAAATGGTCCACATACACCCGCACAGTTGTGAAGAGGGCACGGCAGAGCCTCTTCCCACACAAAAGATTTTGCATGGGACCTTGGTTCCTCAAAAAGTTATACAGCTGCACCATTGAGAGAATCTTGAATGGCTGCATCACCGCTTGGTATGGCAAATGCACCGCCCTCGACCGCAAAGCACTACAGAGGGTGGTGAGGACAGCCCAGTACATCACTGGGGCAGAGCTCCCTGTCATCCAGGGCCTCTATATCAGGCAGTGTCAGGACCAACAGGTTCCCAGACAGCTTCTTCCCCCAAGTCATAAGACTGTTCAAGCTGGACCAACAGGTTCCCAGACAGCTTCTTCCCCCAAGTCATAAGAATGGTCACGCTGGACCAACAGGTTCCCAGACAGCTTCTTCCCCCAAGCCATAAGACTGTTCACGCTGGACCAACAAGTCTTCCCCCAAGTCATAAGACTGTTCACGCTGGACCAACAGGTTCCCAGACAGCTTCTTCCCCCAAGTCATAAGATTGTTCACGCTGGACCAATAGGTTCCCAGACAGCTTCTTCCCCCAAGTCATAAGAATGGTCACGCTGGACCAACAGGTTCCCAGACAGCTTCTTCCCCCATAAGACTGTTCTCGCTGGACCAACAGGTTCCCAGACAGACATAAGAATGGTCACGCTGGACCAACAGGTTCCCAGACAGCTTCTTCCCCAAGTCATAAGACTGTTCACGCTGGACCAACAGGTTCCCAGACAGCTTCTTCCCCAAGTCATAAGACTGTTCACGCTGGACCAACAGGTTCCCAGAAGTCATAAGACTGTTCACGCTTCCCAGGTTCCCAAGTCTTCCCCCAAGTCATAAGACTGTTCACGCTGGACCAACAGGTTCCCAGACAGCTTCTTCCCCCAAGTCATAAGACTGTTCACGCAGGACCAACAGGTTCCCAGACAGCTTCTTCCCCCAAGTCATAAGACTGTTCACGCTGGACCAACAGGTTCCCAGACAGCTTCTTTCCCCAAGTCATAAGACTGTTCACGCTGGACCAACAGGTTCCCAGACAGCTTCTTACCCCAAGTCATAAGACTGTTCACGCTGGACCAACAGGTTCCCAGACAGCTTCTTACCCCAAGTCATAAGACTGTGCGTGTGACAAATACAATATCATTTTTATTTTGACATGGAGGCGGCATCTAATTGTAGATTTGGTGACCAGAAGTTGGGGCCAATTTCTGGAGTTCTCCAACTGTGGCCTTTGGACTTTTCTTTTCCTCCAGAACCATCTTCCTCACTGTGCTTGGGGACAAGATACACATGCATCCTCTACCACTGTTCCAGTGGTTTTGAACTTCTTCATTGTTGCACTAATAGTGGTAAGTGGTATTTTTCTGGGGGTTTTTCAGCAATGCTTTGGTACCCATTGCCTGTTTTATTAAGGTCAACAACCATCTGTCTCTTTTCGTTTGTGTGTTCTTTGCCTTTTCCCATGGTGGTGGATGACAAAGGGCTTTTACATGAGTGTTACATCATATTTATACCCCAGTGAAACAGGAAGCCATGGAAAGCCATTACAGTTCCTTAAACTGAGATTAATTGGAAGAGGTAGAGAGTTAATGCAGATTTAATTTTGTTTGTTTTATTTATTTAAAAACAGTATTTTCTGCTCATCTTTATCAAGGGTGCCAATCATTTTGGACCTGACTACATACACAGCCGCCCACAGCTATAGGAATAAATTCCTCCAGTTTCTCCAAATCCCCAATAGTCCATTTACACAATCACAATCCTGTACGGCTCCTCCCCAAATTCCCCCAATGGAGTTTCATGAAGCTTGATGTAAAGCAGGCGTCCCTAGTCCCAAACAATCCCTGTCCCATATTCCCACCAGTCCCCACAAACCCTGACAGTCCCATGGCTTTAGACACCGACAGTCTTGTATATCTCCTCCCTCCCAATTCCCCCATCGAAGCCCCATGACACACACATCAGCAGCCATCCCCACAGCCCGCCCCTTATCCCAATATTATTCCCACCACAGCCCCTGTGAAATCCCACAGCCCCACCACAACCATTATACAGTAAGCCTTCATGGCCTTAACATACCCCCCACTATGTCTTCCCTCTATGGTTCCTCTCTCCCCCTCCTCTCCTCCCTCTGTGGTTCCTCTCTCCCCCTCCTCTCCTCCCTCTGTGGTTCCTCTCTCTCCACTCCTCTGCTCCTTCTCTCATCAGTCTCTCCATTCTGCCCTCCCTCTGCACTCTCGTCTCCTCCCTAACCTCTGTCCCCTCCTCTCTTCCCTATCCTCTGTCCCCTCCTCTCTTCCCTAACCTCTGTCCCCTCCCCTCCTCTCTTCCCTAACCTTCACTTTCATACAACTCTCCTCCTTCTTTCCCCTCTCCCTCTCCTCCTTTGTGGTTAAAGTATAAATTCAAAGGCATTATTGGCATGGGCAACATATGTTTACATTGCCAAAGAAAATGGAATAGACAATAAATAAAAGGGAAATATGTACAGTGTTGTGTACAGTATGTACAGTGTTGTGTACAGTATGTACAGTGCTGTGTACAGTATGTACAGTGCTGTGTACAGTATGTACAGTGCTGTGTAAGGTATGTACAGTGTTGTGTACGGTATGTACAGTGCTGTGTACGGTATGTACAGTGTTGTGTACGGTATGTACAGTGTTGTGTACAGTATGTACAGTGTTGTGTACGGTATGTACAGTGTTGTGTATAGTATGTACAGTGTTGTGTACAGTATGTACAGTGTTGTGTACAGTATGTACAGTGTTGTGTTGTAACAATGTACAAGTAGTTAAAAGGGAATACAAGGTATAAAAGGGAAATAAATAAACAGATGAAAACGGAACACACATCTTGCTGCTGTGATGCACATTGTGGTATTTTGCCTAACAGATATGGGAGTTTATCAATGTTTGATTTTTTTTTACAAATTCTTTGTGGGTGTGTGTGATCTGAGGGAAATATGTGTCTCTAATATGGTCATACATTTGGCAGGATGTTAGGAAGTGCAGCTCAGTTTCCACCTCATTTTGTGGGCAGTGTGCACATAGCCTGTCTTCTCTTGAGAGCCAGGTCTGACTACGGCGGCCTTTCCCAATAGCAAGGCTATGCTCACTGAGTCTGTACATAGTCAAGGATTTTATTAATATGTCTCAGATATCTCTCCACTTTCAGTCCCCCGGTGTTAAATCCTTCTGTAGCTCAGTTGGTAGAGCATGGCGTAGAGCATGGCGTAGAGCATGGCGCTTGTAACGCCAGGGTAGTGGGTTCGATCCCCGGGACCACCCATACGTAGAATGTATGCACACATGACTGTAAGTCGCTTTGGATAAAAGCGTCTGCTAAATAGCATATATTATTATATATTATATTATTAAATCTAGTTGATTGTTGACCTTTGAGTGTGTTTCAGTGTGTACGTTTGTGTTAATCCCCATTGATCTCTGACCGGTGGTGGTAACCAGCTGTCCTCTGGGGTCACAAAGGTCAGACTGACCATGTCACACTGAGAAGCCCGGCCGGACTAACAGACGGCTAACTGAGGGGCAGAAAAAAGCCCAAACAGCCCAGATAAAACACTAAGCGCTCACAACAAACACACACTGATGCACACACACACACTGACGCACACACACACTTAAGTCTATAAATTAGATGGAGAGGGGAAAGTGGAGTCAAAACCAAGAACTGGCCAGATGTTTTATAGGGCACGGCAGAGAAGTGTCCTTGTGAATGAGTGTGTACACACACCTGTGCTATTTTACTGCTTGTAATGTAAAGCCGCTCCTCTGTTCCAACATGTGAGCACCATCAAGTGCATGGCCATCTGTACATCTTACCAGTGTGTGTGTGTGTGTGTGTATGTCAGTGCGCATTCACAGAGATTCCCCTCACAAATGCCAACTCTCCCTCCCTTTACGTCCTTCATCCCTCACTCTTCCCCAAAACACAGGATAACGCAGTACTGCCTCCATGTCAACTCTCCCCGTCCCTCAGTCCCTCCCTCAGTCCTCCCCCATCCATCCCTTCTTCCTCCATCCGCTTCTTCCCCAAAAACACAGGATAACACTCTACCCAAGCCTCCCAATTGGGTTTCACTTAAGAGGTTTATGGGTATGTTGCTAAACATTCTGACCTTTTTTTAAATCCTTAATGCGCTTAAAATGTTCCAACCCCCCTAATCCCCTCGGCTATCCCACACAGATGTTCACTCAGCTATTTTATTGGACATTATTTTAGTATTTATATTTTCCTGGGTTTATTTTTTTAGCTGGTTTATTTTATTTTTTTCCAGTTTTTTTCTCTTTTATTATTTATTTATATTTGATTTATTTGTCATTTATTTTCATATAAGTGGATTTTTTTTGTTATGCAGTCTGTAAGGACACCCCTGCTTTGATGGGGTCTTGGCAGTATGACTATAGTAGCAGGTCAATAAGCCCTGTAGCACTACTCCTGTTTGAGTTAAAAGCCTCTGACCCAAGATACAAGAGAAATGATCCTAAATGTGTGTGTGTGTTTGCCTATGAGTGCGTCGGTGTGCGTTTCTCCATTTGTGTGCATGTGCGTTTCCACAATGCACCGTGCCAGTCAAACCAGGCAGAAGCCCACGTGTGTGTGGAGCGTAGTGGCAGCAGTGGGTTCTGAGTAGAGAGAGCAGGTGTGCCTCGCCGCCCCGCGCAGCTTGCTGCCCATCTGTGCGCCCGTCTGTGTGCCGCCTGCGCCCACGCTCTGCCAACACCGCCGTGCCGCACCAAGGGGACCCCGGAGAGAGAGAGAGCGGAAGGAGGGAGGGGGGCTCTGCAGGGCTGGGGCCTGGAGGATAGGCAGGGGATGGGTGGATTGGGGAAGGGAGGGTAAAGTAGGAGAGAGGAGAGAGGGAGAGGGGGATGGAGAGATAGAGGGATTGATGGAGAAGGTAGGGGAGAAGGAGAGAGGGAGAGGGGGATGGAGAGATAGAGGGATTGATGGAGAGAAGGTAGGGTTGAAGGAGAGAGGGAGAGGGGGATGGAGAGAAGGACTCCAGGGCTGGGGCCTAGAGCCCTGACTAGAGGACAAATAGACAGTGGAGGAAGGGAAAAGGAGGAGGGAGAGAGGGAGGGAGGGAGGGATGTTCGAGGGCTTTGGTCTGGAGGACAGATAGACAGGCAGGGCATGGATGAGGGAGGAGAGAGGGAAGAATGGAGGGAGTATAGAGTAGGGCTAGATAGACAGGCCAGGGGATTGGTAGAGTAGGTAAGGGAGGCAGGGAAGGGGGAGAGGGCTAGCTGGCTGTATGCCCATACACAACACAGCCCCCCCGCCACCTTGGCTCTGCTTTCTCTCTCCATTCATCCTCTTATCCTAATAATACCACTACACCTTCATCTCTCTCTTTCTCTCTCTCTCTCTCTCTCTCTCTCTCTCTCTCTCTCTCTCTCTCTCTCTCTCTCTCTCTCTCTCTCTCTGTTGTATCAATGCAGCTTACCACTGCTCTGTAATACAATGTGTTTAAGTCATACCTGCCCTATAGACATACAGAAAGATGTTTTATTGTTTATGGACCAATTAGTGTTATGATATAAAGAGCGGCAAGGAGCCTAGTGGTTAGAGCGTTGGACCAGTAACCGAAAGGTTGCTAGATCGAATCCCCGAGCTGACAAGGTAAACATCTGTCGTTCTGCCCACTGTTCCTAGGCCGTCATTGTAAATAAGAATGTGTTCTTAACTGACTTGCCTGGTTAAATAAAGGTTAAAAATAAATATATATAAAAGATATCACCAAACCTTCTCTTTGACACACGATCGGTCCCCCACATTGGGTGATCATTACTATGCAAGCTGGCCTGTTGGTCACAGCCCCAACAGATACACACTGATTCATAATTAATATGGAAATAGATTGTCTAATTCAGTGGCTGGGAGAGATGCTGACAGGCCTGTTATAGGATCCCTAGGGCTCAGTCAGAACCCTACATATACAGAGACACACACTGGAGACGTGTGAGAGAGACTTGGATCTAGGCTAAATATAAGCCTACCATATCACTAATAATTGTATTATTTTATCTAAATAGTTTAACCTGCTTTTTTGTTGTTGCAATAATCAGTGATCTGGATTTCAAGTCTATGAAAATGCCCTGCATAATGTTCACATTCACTCATGATGCCGGACTTGTTGTAGCAGGCAACACTCTCTCCAGCCCAGGAAACTAGCTAACAAGGTAGAACAGTTGAATCACTATGGACACACCCTTCTGTCTGTCTCCAACTGTTTGAACAGCATGTTAACCTGTCCACTTTTTCAACAACTGAAATCAAGCGGCCCACCTCACTTCTCAGAATGAGAACTAGTTGCCAATTCCTTATATAATTACTCTATTACAGTCAAATAATGTTGGACCAAACCTCAAACGCAAATAGCGAGTTGAAATCGCTCATTAGAGAGGAAGATGTGATCTCTCAGCTTTGTTGGCATGAGAGGCGGGGGGGTTGTGTGTAAACCGTAGAGGAAGAGGCGAAGCAAGAGGTTTCACTCTCACTAAAACCTGTCCAGAATGAGGCCGAAGACGGCATTTCTATGGGCTTATTTTGGACCTAAGTTTGTCGCCTGCTTTCCCGCCTTGGGGACAACGACTCCCATTGTTAGGGAGGAGACGTACATCTCGTCATTATACACCGATCTCTGGTGTAAATGGGAAGGTGCCCACAGCACAGAGGAGCAAAGGAGACGAGACCAAAAGTATGAGAACAAGCAGACAGTCGCCCTTCCGCATCTGTGGTGGAAAGTGCTGTTTGTCAGACCAGGAGACATCCCTGAAAATCTTCTTCTCACGAAAACGTCTGTAGCATCCAAACGGGTTGGCCTACAAACTAACTTGACCACTCTATAGAAAGGGGCCACTCTCACGAACACAATGTGCTTCTCCATTTTGCTTACGACCCAATTGTCTAAAGGTAACCCATACAAATGAATGGAAGTATGGTGGTAGTTTTTCGCCAACTAAAATAAGGGGTTAAATATGTGTAAATATATATTTCCTGATCTTTCTTATATCTCCTAGATATAGGACAGACACGCTAAACCTTATTCATTATGATGGATTTGTTTACTGTCTTTTTTGCCATTTCTGAATGTGTTATTCAATGAGTTTCTGTGGGCTACAGTAGTAAAGGCCAAATTCAATATTATTTTCTTTTCTTTTGGAGCTACCTAAAGGGTCTTAAAATTCCAAATCAAATAGCTAAATGCATGACCTTATTAAAACAATTCCATAAGTCAGCTTAGAACCAACCCCCACCCAGCAGCTTAGACTTTTAACCCAAATAAATATGTTTTTACAAAAGTCGGAAAAGGGCTCTCTCTAACTCCTTTATGGGGTGATTTCTACAATATTAGTGGGTGTTGTTACTGTGTATCGCCACTGGGTGGCGTTTTGTTGGCACAGGAATAGATACGGGGTAAATGCAAATAAAACACATGGCCTAGGCCTGCTGGCCAAGAGTCTCTTGACACACTCAGAGTTAACTCTAGACGTACAGGGAGAATGGCATGTTAGCAATAGATAAATAGATTTTAAAAAAGGGGAACACAGTGAAAGAATGTAGATGATGTGGAAATTGAAAAAGGAGACTAAGGTATTTTGGGGTAGCGGGATACATATCAAGAGAACAGCCTTATTTCATGTGAGATAGTATGTGCACTCTTTTCAGCCTGCTCTCCATAAATCTAGACTCTTTTACATTCAGACGACAGATAATCTGTAATGCTGTACATGTCATGTGGCTGTATGAGTTTCAAAGCAAAGAAAAGATCACAGAGAGAAATGGACAGAAAATAGAGAGAGCAAGAAGCAGAGAGAGAGAGCAAGAAGCAGAGAGAGAGAGAGAGAGAGAGAGAGAGAGAGAGAGAGAGAGAGAAGAAGCAGAGAGAGGGAGAGAGAGTATGAAGCAGAGAGAGAGAGAGAGGGAGAGAGAGAGAGCAAGAAGCAGAGAGAGGGAGAGAGAGTATGAAGCAGAGAGAGAGAGAGAAAGAGCGAGAGAGAGAGAGAGAGTGTGGGAGAGAGAGAGAGAGAGAGAGAGAGAGAGAGAGAGAGAGAGAGAGAGAGAGAGAGAGAGAGAGAGAGAGAGAGAGAGAGAGAGAGAGAGAGAGAGAGAGAGAGAGAGAGAGAGAGAGAGAGAGAGAGAGAGAGAGAGAGAGAGAGAGAGAGAGAGAGCAGGAAGCAGGAAGCAGAGAGAGAGCGAGAGAGAGAGAGAGAGAGAGAGAGAGAGAGAGAGAGAGAGAGAGAGAGAGAGAGAGAGAGAGAGAGAGAGAGAGAGAGAGAGAGAGCAGGAAGCAGGAAGCAGAGAGTGTGTGAAGTATAGAACAGTAGAGTAGAAACCAGAGAGGGAAGGGAGAGATTTATCCCGATACATTCACACTTCCTGCTGGTCCAGATACACACTGGCTCTTTATGCTGAAGCCTGAGGTCTGTTACACACACTGGACTTCCTGCCTGCCTCTCTGCCCGCCTCTCTGCCTGCCTCTCTGCCTGCCTCTCTGCCCGCCTCTCTGCCCGCCTCTCTGCCCGCCTCTCTGCCCGCCTCTCTGCCTGCCTCTCTGGCCGCCTCTCTGCCCGCCTCTCTGCCCGCCTCTCTGCCCGCCTCTCTGCCCGCCTCTCTGCCTGCCTCTCTGGCCGCCTCTCTGCCCGCCTCTCTGCCTGCCTCTCTGCCTGCCTCTCTGCCCGCCTCTCTGGCCGCCTCTCTGCCCGCCTCTCTGCCTGCCTCTCTGGCCGCCTCTCTGCCCGCCTCTCTGGCCGCCTCTCTGCCTGCCTCTCTGCCCGCCTCTCTGCCTGCCTCTCTGCCCGCCTCTCTGCCCGCCTCTCTGCCCGCCTCTCTGCCCGCCTGCATTAAGGTAAACCTCTCGTTCTCTGTCTGTGTGTTTCTCGCTCTGTGTCTGTCAGTCTGTCTTTCTCTCTCACTCTATCAAATCTCTTTCTCTTTCTTGCTCTCTGTGTCTCATTTTCTCTTGGTCTGTAGGTCTGTCTGTCTCTCATTTGTCCATCTTATTCTTTTTGTCTGTCTACTGCCTTTTCGTTCCCACCACCTTGCTTCAACAACAAAGTTAGAATATACTGTAGGGTTAGTGAGCGTTTGCTTGGCCCAAGGACAGTGATAAGAAAAGGAAAACATCCTACTCCTTCCAGACTTCAGACACGCAAGCATGAAGGGATACCGTACGCACAAGGATACCAACTACCCCCCAAAAACACCATGGAGATAACAGGGATATGAAACATTCCTACAGCCAAGACCTTCTACAGAGCAATACTTCACATTATCGTATTCAAGCACCGGCTCCAATATATTAACAATGACAAAATAGGCCTTTATCGATTTTTGAATGAACGGCTGAGAGAAGGATCTCTGTAGCATCTGGTGTATATTGTAGCTGTGTGGCCTAGTAGACACGGACATACAACAACATAGCAACTCGGTCTGGACTCTGACTACATAGATACAGTCTGTGGCTCTGTGGGAAGTGGTGAACCAGCCATGTGACTTGTCTTAACCCTGCTGCCACTCTTCCCTGTGCCAAGAGAAGGGAGGGAGTCTGGAGGGGAAGAGAGACAGAAAGACAGGGGCCGGGGTATGGCTGGGGCAACTGGCACTGCCAAGAAAGACCAGAGCTTTGACGGGAAAGTAGGAAAGAAAGGCAGAAAGAAAGAGAGAAAGAAGTGGTTGCTGGGAGGGAGGGAGGGAGGGAGGGAGGGAGGGAGGGAGGGAGGGAGGGAGGGAGGGAGGGAGGGAGGGAGGGAGGGAGGGAGGGAGGGAGGGAAGCTGGACATCCAGGCTGTGAATCTATAGAATAAGGAGAACTCCAGCAGACCTAGCATGATCAAAGAGGACACACACACACACACACACACACACACACACACACACACACACACACACACACACACACACACACACACACACACACACACACACACACACACACACACACACACACACACACACACACACACACACACACACACACACACACACGAAGAAGGCAGTGCCAGAGTCAGTGCCAGCCAACTCAGAGTAGGAAGTAGCCTACAGTACACAGGGGTGTGGGCACCCATAAGCCAATCAGAGTGGTGGAAGCAGAGAGGATGGGCCAATCAGAGTTAAGAGTCAAGTTTGACACAACTGACAGGAGGGATGACATACTCCTCTGTGTGTGTGAGAGGGTGTTTGTGTGTGTGTATGAGAGGGTGTTTGTGTTTGTTGATTATGAGAGTGAATATTTGTGTGTTGCTAAGCAGAGTGTGGATTAAAGGCCATGGAGAAAGAGAGAAAGAGAGAGGGAGGAGAGGAAAGGATGGGAGAGTAGGGGAGGAAAGGAGGGGAGAGTAGGAGAAGAGAGGAAAGGAAGGGAGCGTAGGGGAGGAGAGGAAAGGATGGGAAGAGAGGAAAGGACAGGACAGGAGAGTATGGGAGGAGAGGAAAGGAGGTGAGAATAGGGGAGGAGAGGAAAGGAGGGGAGAGTAGGAGAGGAGAGGAAAGGAGGGGAGAGTAGGGGAGCAGAGGAAATTAGGTGAGAGTAGGGGATGAGAGGAAAGGAGAGGAGAGTAGGCGAGGAGAGGAGAGGGGAGAGTAAGGGAGGAGAGGAAAGGAGGAGAGTGTAGGCGAGGAGAGGAAAGGAGGGGAGAGTAGGTGAGGAGAGGAAAGGAGGGGAGAGTAAGGGAGGAGAGGAAAGGAGGGAAGAGTAGGGAAGGAGAGGAAAGGTGAGAGTAGGGGAGGAGAGGAAAGGTGAGAGTAGGGGAGGAGAGGAAAGGAAAGGAGGTAAGAGTAGGGGATGAGAGGAAAGGAGGGGAGAGTATGGGAGGAGAGGAAAGGAGGGGAGAGTAGGGGAGGAGAGGAAAGGACGGGAGAGTAGGGGAGGAGAGGAAAGGACAGGAGAGTATGGGAGGAGAGGAAAGGAGGTGAGAGTAGGGGAGGAGAGGAAAGGAGGGGAGAGTAGGGGAGGAGAGGAAAGGAGGGGAGAGTAGGGGAGGAGAGGAAAGGAGGGGAGAGTAGGGGAGGAGAGGAAAGGAGGGGAGAGTAAGGGAGGAGAGGAAAGGTGAGAGTAGGGGAGGAGAGGAAAGGAGGGGAGAGTGGGGGAGGAGAGGAAAGGAGGGGAGAGTAGGGGAGGAGAGGAAAGGAGGGGAGAGTAAGGGAGGAGAGGAAAGGTGAGAGTAGGGGAGGAGAGGAAAGGAGGGGAGAGTGGGGGAGGAGAGGAAAGGAGGGGAGACTAGGGGAGGAGAGGAAAGGAGGTAAGAGTAGGGGAGGAGAGGAAAGGAGGGGAGAGTAGGGGAGGAGAGGAAAGGAGGGGAGAGTAGGGGAGCAGAGGAAAGGACAGGAGAGTAGGGGAGGAGAGGAAAGGAAAGGTTGGCAGGGAAATGACAGAGACTATGAACTTGTGCCCTTGGAGTTACAACACCAGTCCTATTAGGACTTGATAAACCACACACACACACACACACACACACACACACACACACACACACACACACACACACACACACACACACACACACACACACACACACACACACACACACACACACACACACACACACACACACACACACACACACACACACACACACACACACACACACTTTGCCCACTGACCTTTGATGAGAAGAGGGGGGTCTGACAAAAAACCCACGAACACAAACACACTCTTTCCACTCAGTCAAGTCAAGTCCCCCTTTGTTCATTGTGCCCTGCGTCTGATCAGAGCAGACAGCGGGCACTCTGGGTAGAGGGTGAGGTCATATGAGGGAGTCGGGCAGAGCCTAGCACGACGGTCAATCAGACATAGAGGTCGCCGGGGGCAACCAGGAGGTCACCCTCAGGGCTGAGAGAGGGAGGGTGATGAGGGCATGAGGCAGAGCAGGATGACACAACACGGTGTGGTCTGGTGCTGTTGTGGCTGTTGACAGCTTATGGAGGGGATACTTAACAGCACAATCAGTGGATCCTGATTCACCCAAGACGACCATAAACTGTAGGGGAGGGGGGATGTGTGTTTACATGTTGTCTGTTTACATGTGTGTGGTGAGTGAGTGAGTGAGTGAGTGAGTGAGTGAGTGAGTGAGTGAGTGAGTGAGTGAGTGAGTGAGTGAGTGAGTGAGTGAGTGAGTGAGTGAGTGAGTGAGAGAGAGAGAGAGAGAGAGAGAGAGAGAGAGAGAGAGTGTGAGAGAGGGGGGTGTGAGAGAGAGAGGGAGAGTGAGAGAGAGGGAGAGAGTGAGAGAGAGGGGGAGAGTGAGAGAGAGAGGGAGTGTGAGAGAGAGAGGGAGAGTGTGAGAGAGAGAGGGGGAGTGTGAGAGAGAGGGGGGAGTGTGAGAGAGAGGGAGAGAGAGAGAGAGGAGTGAGAGAGAGAGGGGAGAGAGAGAGAGAGAGAGAGAGAGAGAGAGAGAGGATGTTCATCATGTATACTGTACATAGATGTGTCTCCCTCCAAGTCCTTTCCCAGAGCAGAGCACAGCTATCTTCTGAGAATCCCGGTGATCCCAGTGACTTCTTCCTAACCTCTGTGTGCAAACATGTACACACACACACACACACACACTGACATCATCATCAGTAATAAAGCCCCTCCAGAAGGATCTGTGATCACAGCAGTAGAAAATCTTTTTTACCCAGAAGCGCAGCCTAAGCATTCATTCAGAGTATAACAGACAACACACACACGCACACACACACTCGCTCTTTCTCTCACACAAAACACACGCCCCCCCCCACATGACCGCTAACCCCCAACCCCAACAGCATGGCAACAACCAAACAAACAAGTCCTGTGGACACAAACAAACAGATAAACCAATAAGGAAGTAGATAAGGGTCAGACTCTGACCACCATCTGGCCTCCCTGCACGTCTGCCGACCCACAGGGACTGACCCCGGCTAGCCGCGTGTGTGTGTGTGTGTGTGTGTGTGTGTGTGTGTGTGTGTGTGTGTGTGTGTGTGTGTGTGTGTGTGTGTGTGTGTGTGTGTGTGTGTGTGTGTGTGTGTGTGTGTGTGTGTGTGTGTGTGTCTGTGTCAGTGTTTCCTCTAGAATAATTTGTATCAGTGGGGGGAAAGGTCACAGGGGGATGTTTATGTAGAAGGACTCTGACAAGCTCAGTTCTAGTGACGTTATTTAAAAGGAGATTCTACTCTAAAATGAATGAAAATAAAATGACCCTGATGCCATCTAAAATGTCATTTCCACCTCCAGAAATGAGCCCAATAACATAACTATTGTAACATATTGGACCATGCATATAGCCTACACATAGTCCATATTATCAGGTATGCTATTAGCAATACGCCTTATCACCTGTAGCCCAACTGACACAGCATAGTGTCTAGAAACACTTTCCCTGGTTGCTTGGTTACTCTTGCTCAACTAATGTCATCTGTCTCCTCACTATTTAATAAAAGATTCACTCCAGAAAATGATTTGAAGGTTAGGTGGCGTTTTACCCCAAGTTACCCTACATTTGACCCCACTCTCCCCTATGGACCCACGGTGAACGGCAGAGCATTAACCATACAGCTGCTAAACACTCTGGGTTTCAAATGATACAGTTCCATGTTTAGGAATTGAGAAATAAAAAAAGTAGCAATGGATCCTCCTCTTTTTAACTAAGACCATTAAAACTGCTGTTTTCCCAGAGACAGCCAAGATCATTGTGCATTGACTGCCTGTCAGAATGCCTGTTTCCCTCGCTATGGCAGTCTTGAATGTGCCTAGAGAGGAATGTTTCTCTTGTGTAGAACACACAACAACAAGCCGACTAGTGTGTGTGTGTGTGTGTGTGTGTGTGTGTGTGTGTGTGTGTGTGTGTGTGTGTGTGTGTGTGTGTGTGTGTGTGTGTGTGTGTGTGTGTGTGTGTGTGTGTGTGTGTGTGTGTGTGTGTGTGTGTGTGTGTGTGTGTGTGTGTGTGTGTGTCTCCCGCTCAGCACTAGTATTATCCTCATACGTAAATGTCTAGACTCTGTGCGCAGTTCGCCATGGCAACAATGTAGGTCAGCCAAGTTGTCCAGACGACTGTCTTCTTTCCAAACTGTCTTCCTCCTCGAGCAGGTGGGCCTCCCTCCCTCCACTCCGTGCCTGCCACCCTCCCTCTCTCCCAGCTGATGCCTGACAAAAGAGCACTGAGCCTGGGCACAGGACCCAGGAAACTCCCAGGCATTTGGCAGACAACAACAGAGGCCTACACAACAGAACGGTGGGTTCTCCATGGATTTGGAGGTGTTTTCTACTAGTATGTGTAACGTTACATCTGTGTACACAAGTCAACAAGTTCAAATTCCACACACACTGTCTTGAGTGTGTATTACAGGGGGTCATGTACGAGTATGAGAGAGTATTGGAGCCAGGACTATGATGGCCTCCCTCCCTCCCTCTCTCTAAGCTGTAGATAAGGGACTAGAGACAGAATAACACTGTTCAGCCTCTACAACATATTGATCTCTCTGTTTATATAACGGTATCAGCCTCATCTAATACCGTAAAGCCGTCCTGTTCACCTACTCTCCTCTTTAATACACCTCTAAGTCCTTACCTAAATCACCCCATGCATATCCTGGCTCACACTGGCTAATCCACACACACACGCACGCACGCACGCACGCACGCACGCACGCACGCACGCACGCACACACACACACACACACACACACACACACACACACACACACACACACACACACACACACACACACACACAATGAATTAGCAGTGAACCATCCGAACATTATGAGATCTGTCCTTTGGTTTATCCACACTAGGTGATTTACTTGATCCATATGGACAAGCAGGGGCTTTTGGTGCCTCTACTTAAGAACCGGCTCCATGTAGGTTAAGTACATAAAACCCTTATTTGCTATCCTTTACGCAATTTATACAGGTGATGGTAAGCAGATGAAACATATCTTCTACAATGGGGAGATGTCAGATAAAAGGGGATGGGCTCAGATCAGCCACTAATCTACCTAGTGATGTAATGATGGTGTTTTTTCTCTGTTATATCCACTTCTATCAGGCTTACATGACCAGGGGTGGGTTAGGGGGGTTAGGAGGTTAGATCACTGGGGTGGGGGTTAGGAGGTTAGATCACTGGGGTGGGAGGTAGAAGGTTAGGTTACTGGGTGGGGGTTAGGAGGTTAGATCACTGGGGTGGGGGTTAGGAGGTTAGATCACTGGGGTGGGGGTTAGGAGGTTAGATCACTGGGGTGGGGGTTAGGAGGTTAGATCACTGGGGTGGGGGTTAGGAGGTTAGATCACTGGGGTGGGAGGTAGGAGGTTAGGTTACTGGGTGGGGGTTAGGAGGTTAGGTCACTGGGGTGGGGGTTAGGGGGTGGGGGTTAGTTTAGGGTCACTGGGGTGGGGGTTAGGAGGTTAGATCACTGGGGTGGGGGTTAGGAGGTTAGGTCACTGGGGTGGGGGTTAGGAGGTTAGATCACTGGGGTGGGGGTTAGGAGGTTAGGTCACTGGGGTGGGGGTTAGGAGGTTAGGTCACTGGGGTGGGGGTTAGGAGGTTAGATCACTGGGGTGGGGGTTAGGAGGTTAGGTTACTGGGTGGGGGTTAGGAGGTTAGGTCACTGGGGTGGGGGTTAGGAGGTTAGATCACTGGGGTGGGGGTTAGGAGGTTAGGTCACTGGGGTGGGGGTTAGGAGGTTAGATCACTGGGGTGGGAGGTAGAAGGTTAGGTTACTGGGTGGGGGTTAGGAGGTTAGGTCACTGGGGTGGGGGTTAGGAGGTTAGATCACTGGGATGGGGGGTTAGGTTAGGTTAGGTTACTGGTTGGGGGTTAGGAGGTTAGGTCACTGGGGTGGGGGTTAGGAGGTTAGATCACTGGGGTGGGGGTTAGGAGGTTAGGTTACTGGGTGGGGGTTAGGAGGTTAGGTCACTGGGGTGGGGGTTAGGAGGTTAGATCACTGGGGTGGGGGTTAGGAGGTTCACTGGGGGTTAGGTCACTGGGGTGGGGGTTAGGAGGTTAGGTCACTGGGGTGGGGGTTAGGAGGTTAGGTCACTGGGGTGGGGGTTAGGAGGTTAGGTCACTGGGGTGGGAGGTTAGGAGGGGTGGGGGTTTAGGTCACTGGGGTGGGGTTAGGTCACTGGGGTGGGGGGGTTAGGAGGTTAGGTCACTGGGGTGGGAGTTAGGAGGTTAGGTCACTGGGGTGGAGGTTAGGAGGTTAAGTTACTGGGTGGGGGTTAGGAGGTTAAGTTACTGGGTGGGGGTTAGGAGGTTAGGTCACTGGGGTGGGGGTTAGGAGGTTAGATCACTGGGGTGGGGGTTAGGAGGTTAGGTCACTGGGGTGGGGGTTAGGAGGTTAGATCACTGGGGTGGGAGGTAGAAGGTTAGGTTACTGGGTGGGGGGGGGTTAGGAGGTTAGGTCACTGGGGTGGGGGTTAGGAGGTTAGATCACTGGGGTGGGGGTTAGAAGGTTAGGTTACTGGGTGGGGGTTAGGAGGTTAGGTCACTGGGGTGGGGGTTAGGAGGTTAGATCACTGGGGTGGGGGTTAGGAGGTTAGGTTACTGGGTGGGGGTTAGGAGGTTAGGTCACTGGGGTGGGGGTTAGGAGGTTAGATCACTGGGGTGGGGGTTAGGAGGTTAGGTCACTGGGGTGGGGGTTAGGAGGTTAGATCACTGGGGTGGGGGTTAGGAGGTTAGATCACTGGGGTGGGAGTTAGGAGGTTAGGTCACTGGGGTGGGGGTTAGGAGGTTAGGTCACTGGGGTGGGGGTTAGGAGGTTAGGTCACTGGGGTGGGAGTTAGGAGGTTAGGTCACTGGGGTGGGGGTTAGGAGGTTAGGTCACTGGGGTGGGAGTTAGGAGGGGGTTAGGTCACTGGGGTGGAGGTTAGGTCACTGGGGTGGAGGTTAGGAGGTTAAGTTACTGGGTGGGGGTTAGGAGGTTAAGTTACTGGGTGGGGGTTAGGAGGTTAGGTCACTGGGGTGGGAGTTGGGTCACTGGGACGGGGTTAGGAGGTTAAGTTACTGGGTGGGGGTTAGGAGGTTAAGTTACTGGGTGGGGGTTAGGAGGTTAGGTCACTGGGGTGGGAGTTAGGTCACTGGGGTGGGGGTTAGGAGGTTAAGTTACTGGGTGGGGGTTAGGAGGTTAGGTCACTGGGGTGGGGGTAAGGAGTTTAAGTCACTGGGGTGGGGGTTAGGAGGTTAAATTACTGGGGTGGGGGTTAGGAGGTTAAGTTACTGGGTGGGGGATAGGAGGTTAGGTCACTGGGGTGGGAGGTAGAAGGTTAGGTTACTGGGTGGGGGTTAGGAGGTTAAGTTACTGGGTGGGGGTTAGGAGGTTAAGTTACTGGGTGGGTGTTAGGAGCTTAGGTCACTGGGGTGGGAGTTTGGTCACTGGGGTGGGGGTTAGGTGGGTTAAGTTACTGGGTGGGGGTTAAGAGGTTAAGTTACTGGGTGGGGGTTAGGAGGTTAGGTCACTGGTTAGGAGGTTAGATCACTGGGGTGGGGTTAGGTCACTGGGGTGGGGTTAGGAGGTTACTGGGGTGGGGTTAGGAGGTTAGGTCACGGGGTGGGAGTTAGGAGGTTAGGTCACTGGGGTGGGGGTTAGGAGGTTAGGTCACTGGGGTGGGGGTTAGGAGGTTAGGAGTTACTGGGGGTGGGGGTGGGGGTTAGGAGGTTAGGTCACTGGGGTGGGAGTTGGGTCACTGGGAGGTTAGGTTACTGGGTGGGGGTTAGGAGGTTAAGTTACTGGGTGGGGGTTAGGAGGTTAAGTCACTGGGGTGGGAGTTAGGTGGGTGGGGTTAGGGTGGGGGTTAGGAGGTTAGGTCACTGGGGTGGGGGTAAGTTTACTGGGGTGGGGGTTAGGAGGTTAAATTACTGGGCGGGGTTAGTTAAGTTACTGGGTGGGGGATAGGAGGTTAGGTCACTGGGGTGGGAGGTTTAGGTTACTGGGTGGGGGTTAGGGGTTAGGAGGTTACTGGGGTGGGGTTAGGGTTAGGGTCACTGGGGTGGGGGTTAGGAGGTTAAGTTACTGGGTGGGGGTTAAGGGTTAAGTTACTGGGTGGGGGTTAGGAGGTTAGGTCACTGGGGTGGGGGTTAGGAGGTTAAGTCACTGGGGTGGGGGTTAGGAGGTTAAGTCACTGGGTGGGGGTTAGGAGTTTAAGTCGGGTGGGGGTTAGGAGGTGGGGGTTAGGTTAAGTTACTGGGTGGGGGTTAGGAGGTTAAGTCACTGGGGTGGGGGTTAGGAGTTTAAGTCACTGGGGTGGGGGTTAGGAGGTTAAGTTACTGGGTGGGGGTTAGGAGGTTAAGTTACTGGG